>NC_140235.1:17357707-17362707 GCF_949987555.1 Borostomias antarcticus
TCCCTTTTTTTGTGCTCTTCTGCATTCCAGAAATAGATTTGCAAGTTCACATCACCATAGGCTACTTTCTCAAATGTTATACATGTACATACGTTGTACATCTCAAATGTGATGTAATTATAGTTTATATATAGGCTAGTTATAGTTTTGATTTGATTTTTCTGAATAGGCTACATTCCAGCCTAGCCTACATTCCAGCCTACAGTTCCCAGTCCCTCGATAGCCTAATCTACAGCTTTGTCGGTACGCTCCGCTGCCACTAGTTGCTTCTTGATCAACGATGCGTCCTGGTGGTTAGTGTGCAACACTGCACGAAAACACGTTGGTGCTTCCCGCTAACGCGCTGACACCGCAGCGCCGCTACACGCATGCCACGCCGCCACTTTTTGCACCTTCTAAAATTAGAGGCTCAGGCACTGTACACTAGGTACCGATGATACT
The DNA here is from genome assembly GCF_949987555.1 of Borostomias antarcticus. Classification (NCBI taxonomy): domain Eukaryota; kingdom Metazoa; phylum Chordata; class Actinopteri; order Stomiiformes; family Stomiidae; genus Borostomias; species Borostomias antarcticus. The sequence continues at coordinate 17,358,149 of NC_140235.1, forward strand.
GACTGACGGCTAATTAGGTTGCAGTCTCAGTATCAACGGTGGCTAGCAATCTTGTTAACATTCATTGTGCATTTTGCAGACAAACAAGATTAATTGACTGCCAAGCGAGGAGTAGGTTACTTAGCTACTGGATTTAGAGCAAATCACAACTGACACTGTGGTGTTCCCTAGCAAGCTAGGTATAGCTGATTGAGATATAGCTGATCATCTCTTGCTAGCAAACTATCTAGATAAACAATTTGTTGTGTCAATTTACCCTGCTGGCACAACAATGCCCATTAGCTAGATAGCTGATACTTGACAAGATACAATGTAATAAAGCCCTATTTTCTCTACTTTAAACGTTGTTTTGCAGACAGTGGTGAGGCAGGCAGTGATGCAGGAAGCACAGAGAACAGAGAGGAGGAACAGAGAGAAGAAAAAAGAGAGAATGAACAGAGAGGAGGAACAGAGAGAAGAAAAAAGAGAGAATGAACAGAGAGGACAAGAAGAGTGGAAGAAATGATAGAGGACAAAGAGTGGAGAGACGGAAAGATGGCAAACAGAGAGGAGGAACATAGAGGAGAGGCAGAGAGAGAACAAGGAGAAAGAGGAGGAACAGAGAAAGAGAGAGGATAGAGAGAGGAGAGACAGAGAGAGAGAGGAGGAACAGACAGAGGATAAGGAGAAAGAGGAGGAACAGAGAGAGAGAGAGAGGATAGAGAGAAGAGAGAAGACAAGGAGAGAGAGGAGGAATAGACAGAGGAAAGAGAGAGGAGAAACAGAGAGAGGACAAGGAGAGAGGATGAACAGAGAGGAGAGACAGAGCGAGGAGGAACAGAGAGGAGAGACAGAGAGAGGAGGAACAGAGAGGAGAGACAGAGAGATGTCACCCATATATTTTTCTGATGATAAAGCTTTTATGGCGCCCTGTGCACTGTGCAACACCCCCAACTGCTCTACCTCCTGAGCCACAGACACCCCTTACTATCTAAATCATCAAAATAGTAAATTATTGATTAGAATTGGAAAAACAGTTGTTTATGTGTATGTGAATTTTTATGTGTATGTGTATTTTTATGTGTGTATTAACTGTATGTGTGTACTGTATATGACTGTGTGTCTCACCAGCTTTCTCTCTGGCTGTGGCACTCAGCTACTAAACACCTGACTAGTGGTGCAGGGCTTCCATCCCCTACTACTACTACTACTACTAGTACTAAACACCTGACTAGTGGTGCAGGGCTTCCATCCCCTACTACTACTACTACTACTACTACTACTACTACTACTACTACTACTACTACTAAACACCTGACTAGTGGTGCAGGGCTTCCATCCCCTACTACTACTACTAGTACTAAACACCTGACTAGTGGTGCAGGGCTTCCATCCCCTACTACTACTACTACTACTACTACTACTACTACTACTACTACTACTACTAAACACCTGACTAGTGGTGCAGGGCTTCCATCCCCTACTTCTACTACTACTACTACTACTACTACTACTAAACACCTGGCTACTGGGCTTCCATCCCCTACTGCTACTAGGAGATTCTCCTCATCAGACAACATGTCAAATAATGGAATAATTGTGTCTCATGTTTTCACTTTTTTTTTCCTGTCCCCTGTCTCTCGGAGACTACACAAGCTTTGTCTCTTCTGATCTGTCTCTTCGGGCAGCCAGGTTTCCTTACGTCTGCCTTTCTCAATAGCCAAGCTGTGATCACTCGCCCTGTGTTTGGTCAGGATCTGATCTGTCGTCCTCTTGAGATGGACTAGGGTTCTCCTGTAGCCTCTGATAGCCTTAAACACCGCAGTCGGCTCAGTGCAGCTGAGCTCCGGCCAAACTCCTACGGGGCGGGCAGGGTGGGAGGGGACATATTTGACAGGAGGTCAAGAGAGCAGGCAACCAGTGGGACGAAGGTCAGCAGAAAGAGATCAACTGGCCGGCCTCGGCTCCAGCTCCTGTCTGCTGACGCGCGTGTTTGCGTGTGTGTGTGTGTGTGCGTGCGTGTTAGAGATCCTGTGGGACAGTGGTATGCTGCCATAAGGATATCTGTATGCATGCCTCAGACACAAGTCTCCACCTACACAATACCATTAAAACACACACACACACACACACACATACATGTAGCTTACTCCACGAGAGTCATGCAAACAATCAATATTCTGTCTACACGACCATTTTCCTTGGCAAATCTCCTTCTCTCGAAGGTAACTGAATTCAGGCTTGCAGCGAATCACTGTGTGATAAATTAAAGAGCAGTGTCAGAAATAAAGCATTACTGAGGGAAAATGAACTAGCGGGCTTTCATACAGGAACCCTCCTTTAAGAACACATGACATGTAGACAACCTCATATACAGTAGTATGAGCTGGACTGAAGAAAAACTGTCAACTGTAAACTTGGAAGAGTGGAGAGGAAGGATGAAAGAGCGCGAGGAAGGACATGCGGAGAAGGGAGGTGAGGGAGGGAGAGACACTACAGCCACTGACAGCCTCCGGGAGATGACAGCTGCTTTACTTGAGAAAGGAGAGAAAGAGCCCTATCTTCCTCTTCAGTAGAAGCCTCTCTCTCTCTACCTCTCTCTACCTCTCTCTATCTCTCTCTACCTCTCTCTATTTCTCTCTCTCTACCTCTATCTACCTCTATCTCTACCTCTATCTCTCTCTCTCTACCTCTCTCTCTACCTCTCTACCTCTATCTCTCTCTACCTCTCTCTACCTCTCTCTACCTCTATCTCTCTCTACCTCTCTCTACCTCTATCTCTCTCTACCTCTCTCTACCTCTATTTCTACCTCTCTATCTCTCTCTTTACCTCTCTCTCTACCTCTCTCTCTACCCCTATCCCTACCTGTCTCTCTAACTCTCTCTATAGTACCTCTCTTTCTCCCCCTCTCTTCTACCTCTCTCTCTCTCTCTCTGTTCATTGCCAGGGCTGGTGGGACATTTAAACATATCCATGCATTTAGGGATAAAACGTCAATGAATTCCTGCATTCACTGGCTCTATGTTTTAAGTGGTCCCATGAGGAGCAGAGTGTGCCCTTTTACACACACACACGCACGCGCGCACACACACACACATTCCCAGTGTGGGAATGCGGAGGTTAGTCTGATGAATTTGCTGGGGGTCATAGGTTGGAGGTCTCTGGGTGAACCTGAGGACGATGGCAGCTGATGATGAGTATCAGCTCAACATGACTCCTACCATCTAACCATCTCTCTCTCCCTTTCTGTCTCTCTGTCTCTCCCTTTCTCTGTCTCTCTCTCTCTCTCTCTGTCTATGTCTGCCTCTCTCTCTCGCTCTCTCTCTGTCTCTCTCCCTCTCTTTCCCTCTCTCTCTCTCTCTCTCTCTTTCTAGGTCTGTCTTGGCCCCTGGCCTAAGGAGAAGAAGTGAGCAAAGCCCCGCCCCCATGGGACGCCCCTTTACCCAGCATGCACTGCTGCTGCTGCAGTGCATGCTGGTCCTGCGGGCTGGAGGCGTGGCCAGCAGGAGAGGACCAGTGCTGCTGCCAGAGTCGCCGTGTTACAAAGCCGAGCACCCACTCATCTCCCACGCAGGTGGGTCTCCACACACACACACACACACACACACACACCCATACAGAATACACACACACCCATACAGAATACACACACACCCATACAGAACACACACACACCCATACAGAACACACCCACACCGAATACACACACACCCATACAGAACACACACACGCACACATACCAAACACAGAATACACACACCCACATCGAATACACACACACACGCACATGCAGAACACACCGAACACACACACGTATGCATACCCATACAGAATACACACACACCAAACACACACACACACATACTAGGGATGCACCGATTGCTAAATTCTGGGCTGATGCCGATGTTTAAAATAACAATCCAGCCGATTGCCGATGCCGATGGCCGATGTTTATTTTATTTAATTTTTATGCCCCCTTTTGTGCCAGGGAAACAAAGAAATGAAGTGTTTGGTTCCAAAACGCCGATTTTTATTTCACTTTAATTTGAAAGCAAACTACACGTGCATTTGCGGCGTTACGTCACGGATCTTCTCCGAATCTGCAGCTTGGTAGGCTACGTTTTGTAACAAAAAAGACGTAATTGTTGCGACATAACATCGGCCACTACCATCGGTGAATGTCATATTATTTGCAGATGGGCCGATGGCAGTCAACAAGGCCAACATCGGCCAATGCCTCTGTGCATCCCTAACACATCCCAAACACACACACATATGCAAAACACACACACTACTGTACAGTACAGTAACACAAGGCAGGTATCATCACACAAACACACACACTCCCTCTCTCTCTCTTTCTATCTCTCTCTCTCTCTCTCCCTCTCTCTCTCTCTCTCTGACACACAAACACACACCACACAATTAGTTGCACACACTACTGGGTCTCTTTGCACAGATAATCCCTCACACGCACACTTCCAAGGCATTGTCACGCACACACACACACACACACACACACATACACATACACATACACATACACATACACATACACATACACACACACACACACACA
>NC_140235.1:17367707-17430207 GCF_949987555.1 Borostomias antarcticus
CCAGGATGCACATTTATATGTGTGCAACCCCCTATTTAATCCCAAAGGCTCAGTCACTGTTCACAAGTGGTTCCACATGTCACCATTGTCCCCTCCCCAGGTCTGGCACTAATGTGTATTTTACTGCTGCTGTCTCAAGGGGATGGGGGGGGGGGGGGGCTGAGGTCGAAGACGAACGCGGGCTCTGAAGCCTGCTGCAAATATTTATGTATCCTGTCATTTTGTCTTTGTGTCAACCGCGCGGTGTCAGGCACCAGAATAACGAACCCAGGACTGAGCGATGGAGCTGAGAGAGGCAGCATTCTATTTTGGGAGGGGTGGGAGGGGGGCTTGTAGGGGGGGCGGGGTAGAGGAGGTTGAGGTGCTGGGCTGTGGGGGTTTCAGCTTCGCACTCCCCTGGTTCCCCTCTCTCCTCCCTGTGTGTGTGTGTGTGTGTGTGTGTGTGCGCTCCACTCCCCTCTCATCGCCAACCAAGACCCCGCCCTGCCGCAGTACCAGCTTATGATGTGATTACACTTCACACATGTATTTAAAGAATGACTGATTCATAATTTAGAAAGACCTAGTAGAGAGTGGGGGGTGGAGAGATATACAGAGAGAGAGAGGGGGAGAGAGAAAGAGGGGAGAGAGAGAGAGGGGGGGGGGGAAGAGAGAGAGAGGAGGAGAGAGAGGGGGAGAGAGGGGGGAGGAGAGAGGAGAAAGGAGGAGAGAGAGAGATGGGAGAGAGGGAGAGAGAGAGAGAGAGAGAGGGGTGAGAGAGAGAGGGGAGTGAGAGGGGGGAAGAGAGAGAGAGAGAGATACACTAAAAGGGGAACTACTTTTTTTTTACTATTAGATAGTAAAAATTGAACTAGCCCCTGTGGTGTGTTTTTTTCAGAGGTTAAAGGGAGGGTAATTTTAGGGTCGGTGGTCTTCAGTTTGTACCGGTTGGGGGCCTCGGTGTTATCTCTCTCCCCTTCTAAGACGGTAGAAGAACACTCGCAACTCTGAGTTCTGTAAAGTCTCCAGCACGCTCCACCCTTGTCTTCTGCAGAACCCCTTTACTGCTCAGTGTTCCAGCCTGCCTGGCAAAACCAAAATGAAACTCATGTCCCCCCACGTCAAACCAGGGCTGTTTCTCATCAGAGCCCCACAGCCCTGGTTTGGGAAAACCATCTGTGCCGGTCATGAATGTTCATGACTGGTTATGAATGGTCACGACTAGTTATGAATGGTCACGAGTGGTTATGAATGGTCTTGACTGGTTATGAATGGTCACGACTAGTTATGAATGGTCACGAGTGGTCATGAATGGTCATGACTGGTTATGAATGGTCACGACTAGTTATGAATGGTCACGAGTGGTTATGAATGGTCATGACTGGTTATGAATGGTCACGACTGGTTATGAATGGTCACAAGTGGATAATTATGAATGGTCACGACTGGATATTCACTCATTCAACTCTGCCCCACCCCTTCCCTCTGCCTCTACCCCCTTTAACCTCCCTACACACGTTTCTCCCTAACTCTAACCTTCCCCCTGCCTCTACCCAGCGCCCCCCGCCTCGTTCATCCCCCGTCTCTCCCTGCTGAGCGCTGTCTCTCGGCCCCCCAGGAAGGGTAGATTAATGGAGGGGATTCTGGATAACTGAATCCCCTCGTCTCCCTGGGGCTGTCTCTTTCTCTGCCGCTGACACATTTTGTATGCTCGGGATCCTCTCCTCACCATGAAATACGAGCATGTCGCAGGCACTGGAGAGGCACATCCAAAAGTTACACCCCTCCCCCTCCCCTCCCGCCCCATGGGAATTAGGAGGGTGGGGGGCGGGTTGGAAACATCCATTGAACCGAAATGAAATCTGTGGCTGCGGATGCTGATGATCTCTAGGTTATTTGTTTGGCTGAGGCTGATGAAAACATATTAGCTGTGGAAGGCAGAATGTTCCGAGCTCTGAAGCTGTTGTGGTGGAAGATAAGCCCCTCTGGACGGGAAAGGGAGGGCTCGGCCGCCGGCGCCGCCGCTTGTCCGGCGTCGTGACCGGTGATGGCCGACGCACCGTGACGATGGCGCTCTCGGGTGGAATTCTGGATTCCAAACCCTGGGCCTATACTGTAGCTGAGCGCTCTCTGGCGTCGTCGAGCATCGTGCACGTGAAGGAGGAGCACAATGACAACCCAATCAAACGTCCTGAAGCAGTCAGTGTGTGACAGTTTTCAGACTCCCGCTCTGAGCAGTACGCAGGGGTGTATTCCAGAAAGAGGGTTCAGATTCAATTCAATTCAATCTCAGAGTTAGCAAACTCAAGAGTTTTCACTAAACCTGCTTTCTGGAATACCCCCCTGGTCTTAGATCTATTTTGAAACCCAGGACTTAGAAGACAAATACTCCCCCTATTCCCAGACATGTGAGAGGTATGTGCGTGTTGGGCCCTGTGAGGGAGGAGTGTAGTGATATGTTATTATGGCTAACCCCCAGGTACACGTTGAACGATGGAGAACATGCATCGCCATAGCGGCTACTGTCGCTCATTACACCTATCAGATTACAGGACAGTAGACAGCCGGGCCTCGTCACTCTGCAACCTCTGATCTTATTGGTCAAGGGTTAATGGGCTGGGCGCCACGGTGACAGGCGTGTTAAAGGTGAGCTGTCTGCCCGTAAGTGTGCCCGTGTGTTTGTGTGTGTGTGTGTGTGTGTGTATGTGTGTGTGTGTGTGTGAGTGTGTGTGTGTGTGTGTGTGTGTGTGTGTGTGTACTGTACCGTGAAGAGATCTGTCCAAGGTTAAGGGCAAGGACATACCGACAAGCTCAAGTTCCTTCAGTCTGTGTACCCATTTCGCCATGCATTCATAGACACACACACACACACAAAAAACGTATACACACATTCTCGAGACTCTCCGCTAACATATATACACTCGGCTCGCCTGTACAGTAGTCATTGGTGTGAGCTACTGTATTATAGAGTATAGAAATGGGCTGGAATGCGTTTCTTGAAAGTCCAAGTGGGGCACACTACCGCCGTGCCCAGGCCGGGCTTATAACCATACCCAGCTCACTAAACACAACGCCTATCCGAGGATGATGATGCAAGGCCACGTTAAGCCATGTCAGTCTCACTGAGCCGGCGTAGTTTGAGCTCTAAGCCCATAGTTGCATTTCTACCGTCTTCGCCCCCCCCCCCCTCTCAGAAGAGCGCTTCAGGTCAGAGTATCTGATCACAGCAAGGCTGGGAAAACACAGTCTGGGAAGCCAGCAATCTGAGACAAGAACGAGTCAACATCACCATTCAGCACACAGATATACCAAGGGACCTTGGGTACTGCCACTCCCAGGAGTGTGGCCTGTTCACCTGACGTTTTGCTGCTGTGAATCATAAATTGAGCTTGTGCAATTCTGTAAACAAAACCCTTTCTGTCAGACATAACTTTATCTAGAAAATCGTGTTGATAATGTTGTCGTTCACACATTTTCATAGTATACTTTAACTGAATGTTAAAGAAAAGCTGTTTCTCTGCCCACTGATTGGCTAACGTTCCCTGTCCTCTTCTGTGATTGGCAGAGATGGAGCCATGGCTGTTCAGGTTCAAGGCGGAGGGCACGGTGGATTACTCCCAGCTGGCCTTTGACCCCGGCCAGAACGAACTGATTGTGGGAGCCAGGTAATACAACCTCCATGTCGTTCTCCGTTTCTCTCTCTCTCTGTCTCTCTCTCTCTCTCTCTCCCTCTCTCTCTCTCTCTCCCTCCCTCCCTCTCTCTCTCCTCCCTCTCTCTCTACCTCCCTCCCTCCCTCTCTCTCTCTGTCTTGCTGTGTCTTGCTGTCTGTCTATCTGATCTGTACAGTGTCCCTCTCTCTCTCTCTCTCTGTCTTGCTGTGTCTTGCTGTCTCTCTATCTGATCTGTACAGTGTCCCTCTCTCTCCAGCACCACACATCAGAGCCCTTTGAGTCTAGTGAGTGTTGAGAGTTTGTTTGTGTGTGTGTGTGTGTGCGTGCGTGCGTACGTGCGAGTGTGTGCGTGCGTGTGTGTGTGTGTGCATGTGGGCAAAGACGGTTTGCTATATAGTCTTTGGTGTGGGTGTGTTCCTCTCAGCCAGACCCGCCTGGGATTGGGCTCAGATGAACTCTCTGAGCGGAGAGGATGTCTGTGTTCCACTTTGGCTAATGGCCTCCAGAGTCGATACGAACCTGCCTCCGCTACCAAAAGTGATGGGGAGAGGGAGGGGGGAGAGGGTGGGGGAGAGGGAGAGGGAGGGGGGAGAGGGTGGGGGAGAAGGAGAGGGAGGGGGGAGAGGGTGGGGGAGAGGGAGAGGGAGGGGGGGCAGGGTGAGGGAGAGGGAGGGGGAGAGGGTGGGGGAGAGGGAGGGGGAGGGGGGGGAGGGTGGGGGAGAGGGAGAGGGAGAGGGAGAGGGAGAGGGAGAGGGAGGGGGAGGGGGAGGGGGAGGGGGGAGAGGGTGGGGGAGAGGGAGAGGTAGGAGGGACAGGGTGGGGTGGAAGAACCAGACAAACACAGAGGAGGAGGAGGAGGAGGAGGAGGGGGAGAGGGAGGAGGGGGAGAAGGAGAAGGCTGAGGAGGAGAAGGAGGAGGCTGAGGAGGAGGGGGAGAAGGAGAAGGAGGAGGGGGAGAAGGAAGAGGAGAAGGAGGAGGAGAAGGAGAGCTGTGGGGATTTACTAATGCACCGCTGAGGAGGGGGGACCATGGAGCTGGCGGAACAGGAAAGACTCGCCAAGACTGATGTGTGAGCGCGCGTGTGTGTGTTTGTGTGTGTGTGGGTGTGTGAGCATGTGTGCGTGTGTGAGCATGTGTGTGTGCATGTGTGTGTGCATGTTCATGTGTGTGCGTGCGTGTGTGCGTGTGTGTGAGTGCAGTCATCCTTGACCTCTAACGGTCATAGAAGTGTTCCTTTCTGCTCACTGTAGCTTTCCGATCCAGTCAGACTGATTGCTTGTTCGGGCGTTTGAGCACTCAAACATCAGACGAGAGATTTCTAATGTTCAGTCTCTCAGGCCTCACATGGGGGGGTGGGGGGGGCAGAGTTGGCTTGAGCTCAAACTCATAATGGAGAGAAAGAGAGATCGATGCCAATGTCAATACTGTAAAATGCATCCCAGCTACATCAAGCACCCTGCGATGGGCAGAAAGTAGATCTCAGAGTGTGTGTGTGCAGCCAGGAGCAGTGGGCAGCCATCGTCCGGGGACCAAGTCCAAGTGCTCAGTCCAGGTCCTGGTCAGGGACAGGACTGAAGAGCATCTGTTCTTCTGCATGTTTTTATATTGAGTTATTTGGGAGAAACCCCCTATGAACATGGGAGGAACATCCAAGCTCTGCACAGAAAGGCCCGGATACCTTGCTGTGAGGCGACAGTACTAAATAGTACTGCGCCACTGTGCCACACGTGAGCGATTCGGAGGTTCAGTGTCTTGCTCAAGGACATTTTGGCACAATGCCAGGAGCTGGGATCGAACTGGGGACCTTGCAGAGAGGTGTGTGTGTGTGTAGGTGGGGGGGTAGTTTGTGTAAGTGTGTGTGTGTGTGTGTGTGTGTGTGTGTGTGTGGGGGGGGGGGGGGGGGGGGGGTTAGTTTGTGTCCGTGGGAGGGGGGGGCGCTGTTAGTTTGTTAGTCCATTCAAGGTAACTCCAGGTGAAGTATAATTCTGAACTGAACTTTTATAGTGCAGCTCATTCTGTACACACTCTTTAGTCGTCCATTAGAGGTTCTTTCAAAAAGCTATTTCAAAAACTGTTGCCTACCTTTCAGTAGCAGCTTTATACTGTAACTGTGTTTCAAAGACCCCTCAGGCAAAGGTAAATAGGTGTTTATTAGAGAGACATTTCACTGGCATACTCAGGATTTTCTATTGCCCACACAAAAAAAAACACACATGCACGCACACACACACACACACACAAACACACACACAAACTAACACCCACATGCACACACAGGCGCGCGCACACACACACACACACACACACACACACACACACACACACACACACACACAAGGCCCAGAGCCGATGTTCTATTCAGATTAGAGCACACAAAATGTAAAACATTTCACACATTGCAATTAGAGAGATAGACATGTTTACGCAGACATCTTACATCTGAAATGTTTGACTTTGATTCTAAGTCAATAATTAGATTGACATCCATAGTATTTATTTTGCTACGTTGCCTGAGCATTCGAAAAACATTAAATCAAATCACATCAAACTTTATTTACAAAGCGCATTTCATGCGCAAAGGCAACACAATGCGCTTCACAGAAAGAAGGGGGGGGTGGCAGGGATATACATACTTATCGTACCCATAATTTTCCAGAGGGAAGCAAAAAAAAAAGTAGTTCACCCATTTGGGCCAATAGGACAACAGAAAATTCTCCCCTGACTTCTCTCAACATCAAGAGACATCCTCCTCTAAACTATAAAAAGACACTCCGTTTTAGGGCTGGGTATTGGCAAGGACCTCATTATCTCGATACATGAGTCAGTGAAAACAGACCCAGACACCCAGAAGTGAAAATTGAAAAAGGAAAAAGAAAATCACTTAAGTGTAGTCAGAAATAACCTTTAAATAGATTTGATCGGCATGAGCAAGAACACTGTTCCTTCCGCCTAATCTTCTTTGATGTTTGTCCCTTTACAGAAACTTGTACTGTACCTTAAACCTCTTTCTCTCTCTTCCCTCTCTTGCACTTTTTGCTTTTTTTCAGAAATCATCTCTTCAGGCTCAGTCTGGAGGACCTCACGTTGATCCAGGTGAGTCTTTTCTCTTTCTTTTGCGATCAAATGTTTATTGAAATTACAAGTTACACAACTGAAAGCACGGCTTAAAGTTTCGATTTTAGCAACAATAATAACAAAGGGTACATACATAAAATAACCAATAATATAACAATGAAACAATGTTCACAATGTAAAAATCATAATTACATACATAAAATACACAAGGAACCAAATACAAAGGTAGACAAATAATTACATAATACAGAAGAAAAGAAAAAGAGCACCACGCCCCAACCCACACCCCAGACACACACACACACACACACACACACACAGAAGGGACATTTGCTGTAATTACCACTACCCACACAATATGATCAGACAAAAGTATATATCCCTAACATATATTGCACACCCACACATACACATTCAAACACACACACAAAGGGAAATGCAGAGGTACTACAAAAAATACTACTAGGAAAGGAGAGGATTCACCCTAAGAGATATTTTAGTGAGTCAGCTACAGCGCGCCTATTGTATAAACTAGTCTCCTTAGCCCCATTTATTCTGGCTGTTGACATCTCTGGATATATAACATCCAAGAAAGTGAGTATCCAGTGTCTAACAGTAAGGGAATGAGTAGGTTTCCACCTCATCGCTATCATCTTTTTAGCAGCAGTCAGGTCAGCTAGCACAATACTGGAATATGTAGCGGTGGGTCATTTGCCCAGCTCCCTTGTTCTCTGTAAAGCGCATTGTGTTGCCTCTGGGAATGAAATGCGCTATACAAATAAAGCTTTGATTGATTGATTGAATACGCCCTTTAAGCTTGGTGATATTGAGCTCTGAAAAATTGTATAACAACAATACGGGTATAGTCGCTGGGATGGTCACTGAAACTAGGTCCTGTAGTGGAAATAAATCTGATCGAAAGTAAAGGATTTGCCAAGGTTCGCTCAAAGAGGTTAAGTCTGATTTATTAAGAAAACATACGAGCGCAAGGACTTCAGGATAACGCATGTGAGTGGTTCATCCAACAGAAGTGAAACAGAAATGTGTTGCGGGGTCTTATATTCAAGCAATACACAGGTATGATGCTTCCAGAGATGTGATTGGCTAACCCATCTGTTAAACATCATAATAAATGGCAGACATCATCAACAATGGTCAAGAGTTGAGACACGTGATCTTAGAAAGGGCGGTAAATCTTGAACAAAGAAAGGTTATTCTAGGGCAGACAAAGTCTGGAGTGTGTCGACCTCCTGGAGATGTCATCCTGTTATAAATGAGGTTAGCACAGCTAGGGTTTTGCATGTGAAAGGCTGAGGTAGGTAGAGTGAAACTACAATTTCTATGCCTTACCAGGCACATACAAATACAGAAGTAAACACTCAACTCAATGCTACACACGTGGAAACGAAGTAATCTCTTTTCTCCACTAGGTGGAGCAGAATAAAAAATGGCCTGAGAATTTTATTATGAACATTTAACAAAAATCAGATTATTTTCTCTCCACATGCAACCATGCACTAGAAATCCTTGCTTCAAAAATTGGACGGAAACAAGGTAAAAAGATGACATGATTACTAGTCTAAAACAGTCAATTCTAAAAAGGGGACAACTATGCACCAAAACTCCTTGCTTCAAAATTTTACAGAAACAAGTAAAAAGATGACATGAACTAAAACAGTCAAAATTCTGAAAAGGGGAAAAACCTCTTGGTCAATTAGAGGAAAACCCAAATAAATAACCCTCCAAACTCATGTATCAGCTCATGTTACAAACATTATAAATCTTCTAAACAAATACCATACTTTTCTTCAGGATAAATTTCAAAGTGCATTCACTTCTGTTGTGGATAATAAAATGTCATTGGGGAAAACAAAACAACTCCTCTTCTGGATCGCAGCTTCCATGTCTCATTGTCTGAATGTTCAATGTTGGTTCCAGTATGTGTGTGTGTGTGTGTGTGTGTGTGGTGTATTTGATGCAGTCATGGCTGTTGAGCTGGTCCACATTGCCATAACAATGACCATGAGAAGGAAGTGACAGGCAAGGTCCCTCCTTTCAATAGCTCCTCCTCAGAGGAAACCACAGTGTGGTGGCCCTTTGCTTTGGCCCTTGAGATTTGCTGGTGCGATTGTATCTTCTAAGCATCCTGATGGTTGCGATCACTTGGTGGATCGTCTGCTCCTTTGGTCTGGGATGCCCCGGCAACGGCTTTCATGGACCCACAAAATCCTCTCAGCTACTTTGACAGCCATCTGCGTGGTGAGTAGAATCGGGTATGTCCGAGGTCACGGATCAGGACCCAATCCCCAGGCTTGATGTGATGCAGGAACCCCTTTTTCGCGTCTGGAATGGTTATCAGCATTCTTTAGAAACATTGTTAAGTGCAAGCCAATATTTTATCCGTTTAAGGCCAGTGTCAAGTCTTTTTGGAGTAATAGGCTACCACTCTATACCTATCTCCATGCTTCTGTGCCAGCACTGCTGACATGTAACCTTTCTTTTTCATTCGCAATCAGGTGGAAAGGCTTGTTATAGTCAGGATATAACAGGGTGCTTTGGTCAGTCTCTGTTTAAGCGTCGTTAGAGCCAGTCGGGCTCGTCAGTTCATGTAATTTGTCAGGGGGAGCTAGCTTTAAATAAAACAACAACATTATCGTCTCATCAATACATGACTTCTTGTCTTTCTAGCAAGAAGTTGATCATTGATACATTTGAGACATAACACATTAGGTAAAACAACGCCCCCTAAGGGTGAAAACGAAAATTCCCTGAAGTCAGGGTGAACAGAGATGGGGGAAGAAAATGCATTACTCAAATAAAATAACACTAAAAATGAACTCGCTTCATTTACAATTCTCAAATTCTGAACAAATATCAATTATCTAAACTTTTCGAACAATAGGGGTGTTGCAGGTTGAGCTCTCAAATTCAACAGCCACATCTCTTCCTAATAAAAAGATGTGGACCTTTGCAATCCCCTCTTCTGCGTTTGAGGACAGAGAGTATTGGGCACGCTTCGGACGAAATGCTCCCTTGGGTTTGACAATCTTCCCTATGTCATACAGATGTGGGAACATAAGAATGTAACTTGCTGCAGCATTTCACGTCGCGGTATTTGGCAGGGAAATCCCGTTGGAAATCTCGTGGGATTTCAGATGGGTGTTATTTCGTTTTAGTGATGCACTACCGCCAGGTGGCGTCTTTGAGTAGATTTAGCAGGCTGGGCTCTGTTTTTCTCCTATAGTCTACGAATGAAGCATCATTAAATTTCACATTCTTTAATTTAAATGCTCTGTTGTAAAGCACTTTGAGCTGAAGGTATCTGTATGAAAGGGGCTATACAAATAACGTTTAATTGTTATTATTACCTTGTTCTCAAACACATGTTTTATCCACCTCGATGTAATTTAATTATTACGAACACCTATAATATATCTAGGCCTACAGTAGCCTATCTATCTCGGCAACTGACGTCGGGTCAAGACGTGGTGGCTGTTTGGTCAAATGCGCAAAATAACAGTATTGTAAATATATTTGTTAGTAAAGATGTGGTGAACGTGAGGGTTTTGCGTTTTGTTTCTGGAACGCATTCAACTGTTAGGCTACTCGTAAACCCCGGAAGTAAATTTGAAGACGGGGCATAATGTAGCCAAGTCTGAGCGCAGTAGGCTATATGGCTTCAGCACGATACAAAGAAAAAATAAGCTTGATCGACTTGTGGATCCATACAAAATTGAAATAGTCGCCATGAGTAAAGATCACTCATTGCCAATCATATCCGGACATTAACTATCTTGTGCATAGCGGCAGGTTTGACAGTGAGACATCAACCGATAATTGTAATAATGCGATTATTGAAATGGTCTTGTGAACGCCTTTATCTGATTTCCAAAATCGGGGTAAGGTCCATAGGACGATTGTGGGTTTTCATTTGCACATAACTATATTTTAATAAAACATTGAAGTCCGCCTGTCAATGACTTTCCCTAAAATTGTGTTCTGTTGCACCCCCTATTGTTAAATTATAAATGAAAAAAACATACACAATATGTTGTTATTTGAATGATCTTGAATATATATATTCAAGATCATTCAAATAACAAAATATCGTGTATGTTTTTATTTATTTATAGCCTACCGGCCGCCAGCTGTTCAATGAACGGCTATAGGGAATGCGCAGTTTCGCGCTGGCTACAGCCTATTATATGAACAGTTTTGCGCTATGTAGGCTATTATAAATAGGCCTAAGTATTATTCATTGGGAATAGCTTGGACTCGCTGGGGACTGGTGGAGAGACGCAGAGCCTCCCCAGACGCGACATCTCCAGTTGGCTGTGTATTTGAGCTGCCGCCTCAACCGTGCGTAAGAGCAGAGCGCATCATATAGCTACAACTAGTAGCCCATAGCCATTAAAACGGCTTATTGTTTTATTCATATATCAACTAGATAATTCGATAATAATGAGTAGCCTATAAAATGAATTCAATAGGGCAAGCCTTAAGTTGTAGCCTAGGCTACAGTACAATCACAAGACGTATAGGCCTAGCCTATCGTAAAAAGCGTTGCGTTCTCATAGGCCTATATTAACTTAGATAATTATTAATTATGCTCAGGTCATAATGTCCGTTGAAAATAATTCCCTCTAAGCAGAATTTGAATTGTATTAAAATAGGAAATGATTCCTTCTAGGTCTATATAAAAAAAAACATTTTTCTAATGTGTAGCCTATAGGCGATGAACAAAACCACAATGTAGCCTGCTTAGCGAGCGAGAGGGCAGTCTACCATAAAGTGTATAACCATAATGTAATATATCTAGACTACATGCATTGTGGTATTTCTTTATATAGCCAATTGTTTCTCAATAAACAGTTATGTCATCCTCTGAGTCCGAATGTAGGCTAATAGACCGGCAGCTCTAAATGCCTTCCCAATCAATGAGACATGGTTGTAAAAATGATGTTTTATTGATGAAAAGGGTAAAACTGAAGAGTCATTGCATTGATCGATGCAGTCCGCTACCAGCAAACACTGAAAATACAGGTCCTCCAGCGAACCTGGACTAGACTATTGTAACCCCCCACCCCCCCAAATTCTTTTATATTCAAATAAACTGGAGGAACCGGTTTCCTAGCCCTGGATCGTGGGAGTAGCCTGCGTTAGCGGGTGCTTTGCCATGACCGGCCATTGAATTTATGTGTTGCCATTCATTTAAACCACCATCTCATCTAGACTACTTCTGTTGCTGCATTTTTACATTTATGCTTTCATGATTTTAGAGCGCAATAAACATTTTTGCAGGATTCCAAAAAGTCCATCCATTCATCCAACTTTGTTCTGAGCGCAGCGCAGGCTGGTAGCCTACTGTCAAGGCTCACGACTGATGCACTCCCTTAACACGTCTCTTCCCAGGCCATCAAGATAATTTCAATATGAAAGACCTTGGGATTCCAGGAGTCAAGGCCGTTTCAGACGGGGAGCGACATTCCGCCTGCGTTCTGCTCGGAGCGGGGGAGGCACGCGTCCTGCGCGCAGCGGGGCAAGCTGACTACAATTCAGCTCTTGTCGCGGGCGGGCGTGTGCAGCATAGTTCCATATGAGAACACTCCTCGGTCCAATTCCGTATAGTAGATCAGCCTGTGTAGCCTACTTTCAACGAATGTATTATTAGACATAATATCATAATAATATATAAAGCCTTCAACGACCTCCTGCTGCCTGCCTGATGGTCTCAGGGCTAAAGAGACCGCGCGATCATTCCTCTAGCTGCTTTGCTGCTAATGCGAGTTCGTCTCCGTTCCTGCCCGAGAAACAGAAGTTGAACTTATAGCATCAAAATAGCTACAGGAATCAACGTTGTAAAGTTATCTATCTGCTTTTTAGCCACCGACAGCTACCGTTAATATTATGGAAGCTGCTGTCGTGAGCTAACGTGCTATCACGGTCTCATCGTGCAGCTTCACAGCCTGCTATTAGCAGACAGCATTAAGTTGACAAAATCACACTTGCACATCATTAGAATTCCAACCATTTATATGGGATTTATCATTCAACTAAACATGGAACCTGAATAGCCTAGGCTACTACCTGATATTTCAACCTGCTGCCATCAGTGATCGGCGCGTCTGCTTGTTTGAGTCATGAATATCTTACGCAGTTACATTCCATGTGTCCCAAAACTGTTAAATCATTCCCCATGTAGTTCACTATGAGTCGCACTCAATACATCCATGGTAATAGGGAGGGAGTGAGTGAACCATTTCAAACACATCTCTGGTCATCTCCGTTAGCCATCTTACTCGTCCTGATGCCATGTTCCATATGAGAACACTCAGCCTAATGTATTAAACTTCTACTTGTCCCGACAGTTAACAGATATAGACCCGGCGACAGTTACAGAGATAGAAACTATAAATAGATAGGCTTTGTTCGTAATAATTAAATTACAACCAGACAGACAACAAGGAGTTTGAGAACGGTAGGCTAATCTAATGTGCGAGCCAGCAATGGGTCAATGAGTGGTATTACTGCGCCCCTATGGGCAGGCGAGCGGTGGTGCGGAATGACGTAAAGCGCCTGTTAGAATACCGCGGGTCAAGTTACATTCTTATGTTCCCACATCTGTACTTACCTCTCGCCCACAGTGAGTCGGGCGACGTGGGGTCGTGGCCTTGGCCATGCATCCCACGAACCACAGGTGTCACCAATCTGTAGGGAAGCAGGCAGAATAGCCTCCATCTCCTCCTCCAGTCCCGTGCCTGTCTCCTCTGTTGGGGCTGGATGACAGTAACACCCTTGGAGTCACAGCACATCTGAAACAATTGCAAAAGCAGATCTCATTAAACCTAATGAGATCTGCTTTTGCAATTGTTTCAGATGTGCTGTGACTGGGATGGGACAACAATTAAAATAGGTAAATTGGTTTTGGAGGTCAGCATCATCTAACACAACTTTGAATGGCTGTCATTCTCTCAGATTAGTCAAATACTTGCGGTTCCAACAGGTTTGGCATATTCATCATAGTTAGAATGAATCTGTTGGTGGTCAGGGTTGCGGGAGGCCTCCTTAATGTTTTTCCAAACTAGCTCCCAGTCGAAATCAGGGTCCAGATCTGGACAGTCAAGCCTCCACAGCCTGTCTAATGGTAGGTTACCATAGGAAGCCTCCAAAAGAACAGTGCGGACACCATCCCCTTATTCTTTCTCTGTGTAACAAATACTTTATGCAATGGGTAATGGTTGTTGCCACGGGACACCATATGCCCAGAGAGCCGATCTCAACTGCAAATAAAAGATAAATGTGGAGGCTGGCAGGTTAAATGCATCTCTGATATCCTGAAAGGAGCGCAGCCCCATGTCAATATAAATATCTTTCAAGTAGTGAATGTTACTATTATTCCAATGAGAATCTGAAATCGGTCTTCCTCCAATTAACAGGTCTTTGTTGTTAAATATTGGTGAGAGCGTGTGCCACTTACAGGATACTACACTGAGATTCAGCCATGCGCCAGGTCTGAATGAGATTAGAAACAATTGGGGCAAAATCGTAGTTGACATTGCTTATTGGATATATTGGCAAAAATAACCTCTTGCAAGCTCCATGGTCTTACACTATTTTCTTCTAGATTACGCCAGGAGACGGAGGTATGAGGGTCAAACCATACCAGCAGTGGTTTGAGTACAAACGACCAAAAATAATTTTTAAAATTAGGCACTGACAAACCACCATCACCCTTCTTTCTCTGTGTAGTGGACAAGTTCAAACGTGGGCGCATTTTGTTCCAAATAAACTGTGAAATACTAGAATGAATTTTCTTCCTTCCTTCCGTTTCTTCTTAAAACGAACGATGGGAACCGATTCGCAGTTGTGGGAGCCATTTGCACTAAAAGCTGTTTTGCACAGTAATTCATTGTAGCCTGCTTAGTTTTTTTAGGTGTTGCGTGAATAACATAAGTCAGGTTTATTTACACACAAACACATTTTATACAAAGGGTAGTCTGACTCAACGGATGTAGGTTTTGGCAATAAACCTTGTCATTCGTTGTCACACTGCCCAATCAGTGGCGAGACTGGCGACGCAAATTAATCTGATTCGGGCCGAGAGATTCTCTCGGCACCAATCAGATTCAATCCAGACTATTTTGCAAGAGCACCGTCACTGCGTCCGGGGATGGCTCCACCCACGATGACTGTGATTGGTTTAAAGAAATACTGTGTTTGCCCCCCCCCCCCCTATTGCAGAATAGTAATATGTCCAGCCAGACTTGTCTCCGGCGCTGGCACAGCGTAAACGAAGTGTGGAGATGTCTGGCTATGTGAGACTATACAAAGGGTAAATCCCTTTGCTTAACAGGTGTGCCTCTTGTAGAAGAGCAATATCAATTTTCCTACGACGCAACATGGTGGCTCGCTTATGAGGCACGTTCAACCCATCACAGTTCCACACAAGAATAGATAATTCACCCATGATTGTATAATGTTGTTCTCAAAGCAACATCCAACTTACATAGGGGAACCTCTCCATCGATAAACATTTCCAACCCCTTTGAGCATTTCCCAAAACGTGACATAGATCACACACCCCGTACATTTCCCCAGTGGTACCAGTAAGGAAAACAAATAGAGCACAAACAAAAATGAGACCTAAAACAACTAGGTCTAAATAATAAACGAAACAAATATTCTTAAGTTGATCCGTGACCTGGTATGGATATGGGGCCGCAGAAGATTAAACTTCAACCCAGTACTTAAAAGTAAACTAACTGAACCGTTGATAACAATTCGGCTTTTCAACTAACCTTAGTAGGGGTAATCGCGAGCTTTGCTCTAGAAAAAGTAGCATTAAACAGAATAGGCAGAGGTATTCACACTGTCTGGTTCATCATCATCATCATCATCTTCATCCGCTTATCCAGGGTCGGGTCGCGGAGGCAGCAGCTCCAGCAGGGGGCCCCAGACATCCCTTTCCCTAGCAGCATCAACCAGCTCTGCCTGGGGAATCTTTAGCCGCTCACAGGCCAGTGCGGAGATGTAGTCCCGCCACCTAGTCCTGGGTGTACCCCGCGGTCTCCTCCCAGCCGGACACGCCTGGAACACCTCCCTAGGGAGGCGCCCAGGAGGCATCCTCACTAGATGCCCGAACCACCTCAACTGGCTCCTTTCGACGCAAAGGAGCAGCGGCTCTATTCCGAGTCTCTCCCGGATGACTGAACTTCTCACCCGATCTCTCAGGGAGACCCCAGCCACCCTCCGGAGAAAACTCATTTCGGCCGCTTGTATCCGTGATCTCGTTCTTTCGTTCATGACCCATCCTTCATGACCATAGGTGAGGGTGGGGACGAAGATAGACCGGTAGATCGAGAGCTTTGTCTTTTGGCTCAGCTCTCTTTTCGTCACAACAGTGCGGTAAAGCGACTGCAGAACCGCACCAGCTGCTCCGATTCTCCGGCCAAACTCCCTCTCCATGGTTCCCTCACTCGTGAACAAGACCCCCAGATACTTGAACTCCTTCACTTGGGGTAAGGACTCATTTCCTACTCGGAGCGGACAGGCCACCGGTTTCCTGCTGAGAACCATGGCCTCAGATTTAGAAGTGCTTATTCTCATCCCAGCTGCTTCACACTCAGTTGCGAACCTATCCAGAGAGTGCTGGAGGTCGCAGGCAGCTGATGCCATCAGGACCACATCATCTGCAAAAAGCAGTGACGTGATCCCAAGCTCACCGAACTGCAAACCCACCTCCCCCCGGCTACACCTCGATATCCTGTCCATGAAAATCACAAACAGGATTGGTGACAAAGCGCAGCCCTGGCGGAGGCCAACACCCACCGGAAAGGAAGACGACTTACTGCCGAGGACCCGGACACAGCTCTCGCTCTGGGTGTACAGGGATTGGATGGCCCTAAGTAGGGACCCCCTCACCCCATACTCCTGCATAACCCTCCACAAGACCTCTCGAGGGACCCGGTCGTAAGCCTTCTCCAAGTCCACAAAACACATGTAGACAGGTTGGGCAAATTTCCCAAGCCCCCTCCAAGATCCTTGCGAGAGTGAAGAGCTGGTCGGTATTTCCACGACCAGGACGAAATCCGCATTGTTCCTCTTCGATCTGAGGTTCGACTATCGGCCGGACCCTCCTTTCCAGCACCTTGGAGTAAACTTTCCCTGGGAGGCTGAGTAATGTGATGCCTCTATAATTCGCACACACCCTCTGGTCCCCTTTTTTGAATATTGGGACCACCACCCCAGTCTGCCACAACTTCGGCACTGACCCAGACTTCCACGCAATGTTACAGAGGCGTGTCAACCAAGACAGCCCCTCTACACCCAGCGCCTTGTCACTCTCATCAGTCCCTGGGGCTCTGCCACTGTGGAGTTGTTTTACTACCTCAGTGACCTCCTCCAAGGACATTGACGACCCCCCATCATCTTCCGGCTCTGCCTCGATCGTAGAGGGTGGATTAGTCGGGTTCAGGAGTTCCTCAAAGTGCTCCTTCCAACGCTCGACAAAATCCTCAGTTGAGGTCAGCAGTGTCCCCTCCTTGCTGTATACAGCTTGGATGGTCCCCCGCTTTCCCTTCCTGAGGTGTCTGATGGTCTTCCAGAAACACTTTGGTGCCGACCGAAAGTCCTTCTCCATGGTTTCTCCGAACTCCTCCCACACCCGCTGCTTTGCCTTGGTCACGGCCGAAGCCGCAGCCCTCCGGGCCAGTCGATATCCTGCAACTGTTTCTGGGGTCTCCCGGGCTAACATAACCCGGAAGGCCTCCTTCTTCAGTCGGACGGCTTCCCTGACCACCGCTGTCCACCACGGTGTCCGAGGGTTACCGCCCCTTGAGGTACCTATGGCCCTCAGGCCACAGCTCCCAGCCGCAGCTTCAGCAATGGAGGCTTTGAACACCGACCACTCATGCTCGATGTCCCCAACCTCCACAGGGATGCCTGAGAAGCTCCGCCGGAGGTGGCAATTGAAATCTCTCCGGACAGGCTCTTCCTCCAGACGTTCCCAGTTCACCCTCACTACACGCTTGGGTTTTCCAGGTCTGTCCAGAAGTTTCCCCCGCCATCGAAACCAGCTCACCACCAGATGGTGATCAGTGGACAGCTCTGCCCCTCTCTTTACCCGAGTGTCCAAAACGCATGGCCTCAGATCAGATGATACGATAACGAAATCGATCATCGACCTTCGGCCTAAGGTGTTCTGATGCCAGGTGTACTTGTGGGCATCCTTGTGTTCGAACATGGTGTTTGTTATGGACAAACCGTGACTAGCACAGAAGTCCAACAACAAAACACCACTCGGGTTCAGATCGTGGTGGCCATGCCTCCCAATCACGCCCCTCCAAGTTTCTCCATCATTGCCTACGTGTGCATTGAAGTCCCCCAGTAGGACACTGGAGTCCCCTGCAGGAGCCCCCAAAAGGACTCCACTCAGGGTCTGCAGGAAGGCTGAGTACTCTGAACTGCTGTTCGGTGCATAAGC
Source organism: Borostomias antarcticus (assembly GCF_949987555.1). Lineage (NCBI taxonomy): Eukaryota > Metazoa > Chordata > Actinopteri > Stomiiformes > Stomiidae > Borostomias > Borostomias antarcticus. The sequence continues at coordinate 17,385,917 of NC_140235.1, forward strand.
ACAAACCACAGTCAGAGTCCCCCCCCCCCCCACAGTCCTAAGGCGCAGGGAGGCGACCCTCTCGTCCACTGGGGTGAACTCCAGCACAGAGGCGCTCAGCTGGGGGCTAGCTAGTATAGCCACACCTGCCTTACGCCTCATACCGTGAGCAACTCCGGAGAAGAACAGGGTCCAACCCCTATCCAGGAGTTTGGTTCCGGCGCCGGTGCTGTGCGTGGAGGTTAGCCCCACCAGGTGTAATTGGTATCGCTCCACCTCCCTCACAAGCTCCGGCTCCTTCCCCCCCAGCGAGGTCACGTTCCATGTCCCCAGAGCCACCCTTTGCCGCCCGGGTCCGGTCCGTCGGTGCCCCCCGCCTTCACCGCCACCTAGTTGGCAGCGCACCCGACCCCGACAATTCCTCCCGCGGGTGGTGGGTCCACGGGACGATGGAGGAGGAGATGGTGCTTCCACGTTGCTTATTCGGGCTGGGCCCGGCCGGGCTCCGTGGTAAGCCCGGCCACCAGGCGCTCGCATGCGGGCCCTCCGTCTGGGCCTGGCTCCAGACGAGGGCCCCGGGCTTCCTCCGGGCCGGGTCTCTCTTCCTTTTTGGTGTTCTGTCATCAGGGTTTTTTCCTGTAACCCCAGGTAGGGGTCATATGCAGAGGGGTCCGACAATAACAATAAAAAAACAAGTGCAATCCAAACGAGTAATTAAAGCCTATGCATACAATCCGTTGCTGTGGCCGAAGTCCAAGAAATGCAAAACTGTGTAAATTAAGTTCAGAAAACAATGTGGTGTTGAAGCTAGCGGTGGACTGGCGGTGAGCTAACTAGTTAGCTAATGTTAGCAGCAAGCCAAGAAAAAATAGGAGGCAATATAAAACTCGAGTCCAAATAAGCTGGGTAAAGTCCAGGAGTGTGAATAATAATCAAAAATGGTAAACACTGTGTCAACTCCAAAAGACCATGATTAACGAGTGCTTCGTCTTGGCTCTGGCTCGTCCGATGATGAAGCTGTCGCATACAGTGTCGGGAGGGAGGCGATGAATTCCTCAGCCTTCTCCGGGGACTGAAAGGTCTCCATTCCGCCAGTTCCCTTTACCTTCAATATGGCAGGGTAAAGCAGGAAGAATTCCACCCCTTTGGTTCGGGCTGAGTCCATAGCCTGAGAGAAAGCCTGTCGACGCTGGACAGTGTGGTTGCTGTCAGGCGAGAAACTTATCTTCCGACCATCAACGATGAGAGGGGTTTTCTTCCGTGGCACGGATGGTGTTCTGGCAGGTGGTAAAGCGGAGAACATTGAAGATCATAGTGCGACTTCCCACCTTCTTCTTATTGTTCTCGTTGTATACGCGATGGGCACACATGATCTCGCCCTGAAGGGAGGGGAAACACTTGGGAAGTGATTGTGTAAGGAACTGGACGACATTAGAACCCTCAAGTCCCTCAGGTAGGCCAGTGATCCGGACGTTGCACCTCCTGCTCCTGTCCTCCATGTCCACTAGCTTAAGCTGCATCGCCTCCAGTGTGGCCTCATGGCTAACTAGCTTTACAGAGTTGGTTATGACATCCGAACGTATTTTGCCGATCTCCTCCTTAACGGTGCCAATACTGTCGGTTAGTGCCACTAGGTCTGTCTGAATTTCACATAGCTTTTCCTCCGTTCCTTCACCCACTTGTTGAAGACGGTCGGAACACGACTCGTGGTAGCAAGACCTGGCACCAGAACAGTATGAATGGGGGGCCTTTGAGATTTGTGTGGGTGGGGGGGGGCACTTAATTTTTGGGGGGGATTTTGCCTACAATCAGCCTACAATATAGCCAACAATCAGGTGGGATTATCTTGATGACTGGTTCGCCGGGTGGCTAGTAGTAGTAGGCTACCATGACAGTGCTCTTGCTTGCAACGCATATAGAACCAGGAACCCAACTCATCCATGCTACAAATATATAGGGCTGGGTTAAAAAAAATCGATTAATCTATTCTGAATCGACTTATCAAATGATTCAGAATCGATTCATGAATCCCAAAATCTATCTTTTATTTAATGAACGAATGAATAAATGAAGGAATGAATAGTTCATTCATTCATTCATTTTTCGAAATCAGTATTGATACCCAGCCGTAGTAGGCCTGTTGATGTGTTGCATAACTTGGCAGTTGTTACAGCAAAAAAAAAAAAACAGGTTTTAGTAACACTAACCGAATTGATACTGAATCGAATCGAATCGTGATAATCGATTCTGAACCTTGTGAATTGGAATCGAATCGATTCTTGAAATTCAAATCGATACCCAGCCCTACAAATATAGGCTACTACAATACCCCCCTACAGTACTCCCATCACACATACCGAATCTAGGCTACCTTACCGGGCGGTAGCTAGGTTAGTTCGCTCACAGCCTCATACTCCCATCACACATACGGTACACACCAATCACAACACAGCCAATTACGTTAAACAAGAGCAGCACTAGCACTGCAGTATCAAACGGACTCATGCAAAACATAATGTTAGGCATACAATATTTGGCTACTCATAGGCTTATGTTAACGTTACACACAAACACCACGGCTGGGTACTGGCTTGCATAGGAAAGGGCAAGCCAGATTTACACCAGAAGAAACATGACAGCAACCATAGTCATAGACACGTATTACTAATAGATGATGATGATCTGATAGCAAGCAGCATACTGCATAAGTAACATTACATGGTTAACGTTATCAGGTCTCGGGGCGGTTTTTTGTCAGTAACATCAGCAAACCTAGCTAACGTTAGCGCTAGCTAGCTAGCTAACATTAGCTAGCTAGCTAGCTAACGTCTAGCTTCCCAAACAACACTGTCTGACACGGGCAGCCTAACTGCAGCGTAGGCTAACTAATTGGCAACTGAACTGCGTGCTGATAAAAAGGACACATTTCACACTCACCCGTCAGCATTGAAACACAACGTCGATTAGAAGTAACGAAATCCCCTGAAGTCGATGTTCATTAGTTAGGCTAACGGCAGGGAGGGTGATGCTATAAAAACTTGGTTCTCCCAATTTTTCAGTATCATCTCCCGGCTCCGGGTTAGTACATCCTGGTGCTACTCGGGCATTAAGCCATTTCCTTATATTCATGCCGACTGTTAAGCTAAGTCGTGAGCTCTAAACGACTGCAGAAGAATTGCGAGGCGCGCGTCAAGTGGAAGATGGCGTGTTTGCCAGTGACAGTCGGGCAATTTCATTTTGCAATAAGAGGGGGGGTGGGGGTTGGTGTATCTTGCCAGTGTCTGGCTATTATTTTGTGTATTTTTAACGTGTGAATTTGTTTTCAAAGTAATTTAACTTAAAAAAAAATATATATATATTGTAATAAAAAAAAAAACATTTGGGGGGGGGCACAATTTTCATTTGGGGCTGGCAATGCCCCCCATGTGTCGCCGGGCTTGGAGGTATCCACGTTGTTTCTCAAGCACGGCCTCCACCATGGCCTCTGTGTCAGACTTCCCTCTCGTCTTCAAGCCAGCGTTAGGCAGGGCTTTTTTGTTTGAATCAGCCATTTGTCGTTATAAGGTATCAAATTAAATGGTAAATGGTATCATCTCCCTCTCTATCGCTCTCTCTCTCACTTTCTCTCTCTCTCAACCCCTCTCTCTCACTTTCTCTCAACCCCTCTTCCTCTCTCTCTCTCAATCCCTCTCTCTCTCTCAACCCCTCTTCCTCTCTCTCTCTCTGAAGTTCATTTATTGGCCTGACATACTTTTTCTCTCAGTTTACCCCCCCTGCTGCTGTTTGACGTTAGAAGTCAACACACCTCCGGGTGCCGCAGGGCCTGTGTGCGGACGGCGCAATCACAGAACGACACTTACCGGAACTGCACCTACACGGCACAAAGGGTAGCCGTCACAGAAACAGCTCCAGCCTTGAGCACGCTGCCATCGCTCAGGACGACCCCTGCGTTCGCTTCAAACGGCCGTACGGCGAAGAGGCACAACGTGGATCGCGTGCGAGCGCCTGGCAGCGGCGCCGGTAAACAGCGCGGCACGTCATTGCGCTGTCTGCTTTACGGTGCCCGCCCATATAATGCATGTCTGTCTCGTGAAAAATTCAGAAATTGCTGTAAATTAGCCTCATTATACTGTAGCCCATTAATGTCTGACTTCCCACCTAGATGTTCCGCCCTAGACCTGGCCCAGCTGCCCAGAGGGCTGTAGACCGGGGTGCAGCTGGAACTGGGGAGGCGGTCTCTCTGTTGTGTGTTAATGTCTCATGTTGTTGTTCAGGCGGCCTCTTAAAACGGCGCGTGACATTTCCCCCGGCACGGCCTGGTGTTCCCGTGGTGGGAGCGCCCTGTTTGAAGACCCTGTCATTTGATTTCACGCCGTGGCGGGTTATTCACAGCTCATCTTCTGGGAGATACGTGTGACATGATCGCTTTCATGACCTATCTGCTCTTTGACACTATACAGGAGCAAAGGGCACTGACCTGAATCCAACTGCACTTTTAAACACAGTCATAAGCGTTTCCATTCCATACTATAGAATGGCTTGTGTTGACGGTTGGTCCAAATCAGTGAACGTGCTCATTCCAACAACAGCATCTAGAAAGCCTAAACATATGTTCGGACTGAGACGCTATTTCTACACAAGCGGCTAAAATCGGCACAATGTACACTACAATCCTTCCCTCCCTCCCTCCCTCCCTCCCTCCCTCCCTCCCTCCTCATCCCCAGCGTACACTCTTTTTTTCTCCTTTATTTTTGTCCGTGAATGCTGCATGTGTGTGTGTGTGTGGAGTCCCCCTGCCGAGCTAAGCATGTTGTAGCCTAGTGAGTAGCCGGGCAAACACTGGGGCATTGGAGACTTGTTTCCAGCCCTTCCTGTGGAGAAGCAGCGGACTCTCTAGAAGGTCTGGACAAGCTGGCTGTTTACACCCTTGAAGACCAGTGGAGGAGGAGAGAGATGGGGGGGGGGGGGGGGGGTGAAAGGGACATTTTGAGAAAGGAGGAGTAGGAGTGGAGGAGGAGGTAGATAGGAAGAGTAGAGGAGGAATAGAGGATGAGGAGTAGAGGAGGAGGTAGATAGGAGGAGTAGAGGAGGAAGTACATAGGAGGAGGAGTACAGGAGGAGTAGAGGAGGAGGTAGATAGGAAGATAAGAGGAGTAGTATAGGAGGAGGAGTAGATAGGAAGATAAGAGGAGTAGTATAGGAGGAGGAGTAGAGGAGGAGTAGATAGGAGGAGTAGAGGACTTAGGAGGAGGTAGATAGGAGGAGCAGGTAGATAGGAGGAGGAGAAGAGGACTTAGGAGGAGGTAGATAGGAGGAGTAGAGGAGGAGTGATAGGAGGAGTACAGTAGGAGGTAGATCGTGAAAACAAGTGAGAGGGAGGAGAAAGAAATAGGATTCAAGAGAGTCAAGAAAAAGGAGAGTCTGACATAAAAGGATGAGAAATGAGGGAACCAGAGAAGAAAAGAGAGAGAGAACCCCTCCAGAGAGAAAGAGAGAGAGGGAACCCCCCCAGAGAGAAAGGAAGAGGGGGAGACCCCCAGAGAGAAAGGAAGAGCTCAGTGGGGAGTCTCTTTTGTTGGTGCTCGGCGGGACAGAGGCAGTTATTAAAGACCCCTCATCCCTCACCCCCTCATCCAATCATACCCTTCTCCTTTATCTCATCCCTCACTCCGCTACTGATTCCTCCGGCCCTGTCAAGTCCTGGCCCCCTTTTCGGGGGAGAATAGGTCCTGGTAATCTCCAGGAAGGCCGTCTGCCCATTTAGCCTGTCCTGGGGCTCGTCAGGCCCTACTTTACATCTGACTGGCCGGGCCTGGGTTGGCTTGCTGTAAAGCCTGTTGTTTACAATGGTACCACTCGCCTCCCCTCCCTTGCTCCTCCTCTCCTTTCCTTTCCTTTCCTTTCCTTTCCTTTCCTTTCCTTTCCTTTCCTTTCCTTTCCTTTCCTTTCCTTTCCTTTCCTTTCCTCCTCTCCACTCCTCTCCTCTCCTCTCCTCTCCTCTCCTCTCCTCTCCTCTCCTCTCCTCTCCTCTCCTCTCCTCTCCTCTCCTCTCCTCTCCTCTCCTCTCCTCTCCTCTCCTCCACTCCTCATCTCTCCTGCCTCTGTCTCCAGTGTAGAGTGGTGTACTAATGGCAGTGCTGTCTTAGCATGATTTGTAGATTTTTCAATATCGAAGAATCAAAGAATCTGAATTTCTCCCTTGCTGTGGCTTCTCCGATCAAACTAAAAAGGGCATAGATCAAGAATGTTTTGCGAGACTTTGAGTCTCCTGAGCTTTCTAGGCTGCGTACTGCAGATCTTGACACGAGAACAGCGTTTACTCAAGGAATCATTCCACAGAGGGAAAATAACCCATGAAATCCGCCCACACGCACACGTACACACCCTCGAAATCTCAACTCATCATGACCCCCGCGTACAGTTGGAGCGTGCCCTTTGGCTGTGATTTACTTTTGCATTCTGCACACAGTGTTAACTTGACAAATGATAAGAAGGAGTGTGTGTGTGTGTGTGTGTGTGTGTGTGTGTGTGTGTGTGTGTGTGTGTGTGTGTGTGTGTATGTGTGTGTGTGTGTTATTTAATGAAGCCGAGCGCTGAGAACCCTGGTGCACGACAAGGCCGTCGTAATAGGCTTATGAAGGAGGGCGATTATAATTACCATATGATCGATGCTCCTGCTCAATCCTGTATGCACGCAATACATAAAACATTTATGAAAGCGCCATAACAGCCCACCAAGGTCATGTCGAGCGAAGGAAAACAAAACTCTCAGTGCTCTCTCAGTCTCCACTACTCATTTCGCTTACAAACTCTCATAGCTAAAATGGAAGTCGTTAGGGTCTGGAACAGTATGGTCCTGGCATGGTGGTTGCTCGGCCACACTGCCAGTGATGAAGTACAGAAGACGTCTAGAAGAATAGAAGATGGAGAGAGAAGCCCTGTGTAAGGCTGTGTGCACACTATGGGTATTTTTAAAATACGGTGCGGATTTTGGCACCTTATTTTCCATTCAAAGCTATGGGAAAAGATCAAAATGCGGGCGGATATTGAAATGCGCTGCGCATTTGCGCTGTGCGCTGGCCAGAGCGGATTCCTGAAGTTGAAAATAGTTCAACTTTTTGAGAAATCTGCTATGACATGGAGCGTATTTTCATCAGACGACCAATCATGACGGAGGTGGGATAGCAGGCACGGAGGATATCGTGAACCTATAATCGAGTCCGACAAACTCTCTCCTCTTCAGCCTCTAAATAGGCTACAGCCAGAGCCATCTTTCTACTTTTTGACAGTAAAAGCCAAAAAGTTGCGAAGTGCAACGGTTGGTTACAAGATAAAACGTAAGGTCCAATGTAGCCTATCGAACTTGGGTAGAGTCAAGAATGTTGTTATTTAAACGAAATACACTATGCGAGAGCCGCATCTCTTTTTCAACACAAAATCCTCTCTGGGTAACTTATCCACTACATAAAATATCCGCAGTGTGAACACAGCCTAAGAGGAGGAGATTTCGTTTTAGCCTCCTCAGAACCGGTTTTGGCGTTCGTGTTTCTTCGAGCGCGTTCCCCCCGCAGAATTCTCTTCAGCTGTTCCATGAGGAGGACGGTTTCAGTTGCTACGGATGAGAGCTAGGACCCTGTTGTCTGAGAATCTTTTTACAACGCAGGAAAACCGCTCTCAGAATTCTGAAGAGGACTTTCAAATGCAACACTTCCGGGTCCCTCAGTATGGAGGCCGGACCTCAAGGCCTGATGAAGGCCTCAGTGATCCGTGTGTGAGGAGGATGTGAACGCTGAAGGGCTTGGCAGGTGTCTGCTACTTCAGCGCCTCTTAGCTGCTTCTCCACAGTCTTAAGTGGCGCAGCTGAATAATCCTTGACCCAGCCAAGCAGACTCCCACTGGCGTGCTGTACCTGCTGCGGAGCGAGGCATTGACTAATTGTCCCCGCACTATTTGCATTGTGTCCACATCCCATTGTGTTGCCGTGCGGGTGATGGATGATCACCTGGCGTCTTGGCGCCCGGCGCCACCTCCGGTCTCCCTGCGCGAGGCCTCGCCGTGCTTCAGAGAGCTCCAGGTGAAAACACTCAGTTTACATCATCATCAGTGCGCGGCTCCCTTCCGACCCAGGAACGTGGAACGGGGACGCGGGCGGGAAGCGAGGCGCTCAGACAGGATCACGCCGTCAGCCCGTCATTACGGCGCGGTGTGTATCTATAAGCCCTATTCAACCTGGGCAGGACTGCAGAGGATGAAATCACCATTTCCCTCTGTGTCGTGGCGCGGCGACAGACCAATAAACGTTTGTTTCAGTCATGTTGCGAATGTCTCCGTGTGCACCAGACGAGGCCTCCCGGTGCTGGTGGTCCACTCCTCCCCTCCTGCTGTATTCCATTAGCTTCCCGTCCCCCGGTTACCCTCTGCCAGCGGGGTAATTACCCCTTGCCAATCAGTGGCTAACGGAACACCTCCAGTAATTCCGGAAGCGTTACTAATTCAATTAGTAAACGGGAATAACTTGGTCATTTAAATGCATGGAATAAATAGTATCTACTGTATGGAGTCGGATAAAGTGCTCCATCAGTGATTACATGGACTACTAGACCATTAAAGGGCTTGGGGAATGGGGGGAAGGTGAGTTGGGGGAAGTGGTCAGACTAAATGGTACAGTGCAGTACAGTAGGTTATGTCCCTGGACATTGATAGTAACACCGGCAATGGCTGTCTGTCACGTACCGTACGCCGGGTATATTCATGCCTCTTTTTAATATCACGCTTTTGATTTCACACGTTTTATTGCGGATCGATGCGGCACCCCGCCGTGGGACTTATCTGCAGGCGGGAGACGCAGATTTGGATGCGACAAAAACAAACATCCTCCATCGAACGCTTCCACCGGCTCACATCAGCAGTCAGTCAGCGGTGCGAAATCGTAATAAGCGCTGACCACATCGTGAGGTAATGCTGCCGACTCAGGGGATTAGATGTCCCTCGGCTTATTTGTCCCCATCGCCGCCGCTCTCCCCCACGCCGAAAGCCGTGGCGTAGTCGTCTGGAAGAGTCTCTCGTAGGCCTGTGTGTTCTAACCCTCTTTATGCAAATCATATTCCACTTCGGGTCTGAGGACAACACTGTTTTGTGAATTCTCTGCACTCAGCGCCCCCCCCCCCCCATCTGCTTTTCTCTCTTTGTTCCTCTCTTTCTCTCCCTTTCTCTCTCTCTCTGTCTGACTCTTTTTCTCTCTACATTTCCCAGTTTTTCTCCCTCTCTCTCCCCTCCTACTCTCTCTCCCCCCTCCTACTCTCTCTCGCTCTCTCTCCCCTCCTACTCTCTCTCCCTCTCTCTCCACTCCTCTTCTCTCTCTCCCTCTCTCTTCCCTCCTCCTCTCTCTCTCTCTCTCTCCCTCTATCTCTCTCTTCCCACATTGTCTCCATTCCCCTCACTCTCTTTCCTTCACCCACCTTTGGGTGACAATAGCCCCTCAGTTCGTAAAGGCAGACACACGCAACACAATGCAACACAGTGGCTCATCTCTGCGATTCCTGGCATACTGTTGTCAGACGCATTTGAGAAGGAGGACAAACACACATGCCTTAAGAGCCTCGAATCTCTGTCCCCGGGTGAAAAGGACGTAATGAAAGGTACCCCATTGTCGAACCAAAATGTCTCCATAACGAGTTCCCCGAAGAGAAAGCCCCCAAAGAAACATAATAAATGTCAGCATATTCCAGACATTATGTTGCAATCTAGGACCCATTCTTCACCAGAGCACATTGAGGTTGAGTGATCATGTTGTAATGGGGTTTTAATGTGTTTTAATGACACTGGCACTGGCGTTCGGACTCTGGCCCATTTGACGTCCTGCTGGCTGTGAGACTGTGAGTTTTGTGGTCAATGATGCCAGCATTACACTGCTATCAGGGTTATAGATAACCAGGAGATATCCATTTAATCGGTAGAATCTTTTAATCTGGAATGAGAACATAAATAATCTTCTCTTCTCTGAACAGCTGGTGCTTAGAGACTATAAACTCATTCATCTGAATAATAGCACGGCTCATTATTCTTGCCAACGCAGCGCTTTGTTTTAAATAGTTTTATTAATACTAATGTTACTTACATACAATTACAGTTCTGGAATAGATTTTCTGTGAGCGGATGATACATGGTGGAGGACTGAGCCTCATGGTGCCCCTATGGTTGGCCAGAGCTACAGCTACACATTGCTTTGCTTGTGCTGAGGTGTTGTTTGTGTCTGGTGTGACTGGCCCTAAAATAGCTAGCTTTGGCCTGGAATGTGAGCTGGCACCCTGACAGACAGAGAGAGAGGGGGTTGGGGGAGGGAGAGAGAGAGAGAGAGAAACAACCACTCTCCATGCCCTCTCTCCTCCACCAATGACAGTAAGTTGCAGTACAGTGGTACGCTATACACCAGCATCTCTTTTCATGCGTGTGTGTGTGTGTGTGTGTGTGTTTGTGTGTGCGTGTGCGCTCATGATTTCCTCAATAATGCCATTGAGACAGTAGATTTAAAGCTTTCCCATAAAGCCACAGCGCCTCGGTCTCTCTGGAAGTGCTCTCTTCATAGAGGAAATGAAACAAACTTTCTCCCAAGCGCTGAAGGGTATTCAACATCCCAGTTTTATTTAACAGTTGAAATAGAATATTCTGTATTCCAGATAGCGATTTGCACAGTACTGTACTTTCATTAAGAACTACTCCGTTCCCTCAGGTTATTAAGAAAGTTATCATTGCACCAAATCACTCTCTTTAAATGACATACTGTACTTGGCATGTAGAGAGAGGCTGAATAGGTTTAGTTTGAAATAATTTGGCATGAACTCATGGAGGAAGTTATAATCACTCGTACATGATTACAATTGGACAGTAATCACCCCCTTCGGACGCAAAGATCTCATCATCGACGTGCCAGTCCCGTCGACGGCCAGTTCGGCAGCTATTTCGCAAAAGCTATTTCGGAGGCGGAGCTGAAATGAAGCGGTAGGGCCTCTCTCTCCGCCTCGGAGGCCTGGCCCTGCACACCCCTCCCCGCTGGAAACACGCGAGGAGCATCCGTCCGCCTCCACCCATGCAAATCACATTGATGTTCTGCTCCGCACTCGTCTACTCACGTCCGAAGATCCCTCGTGTACAAATCACTCTGCCGTTCTGCTGTCTGACTCTCAAGTCTAGACCCTAGTTAGAGAGGGTACACCTTAATTGGATCCTGTGTCCATATTTGGTGCGGGCTGATAGGCAGCTTTGTTAGGTACAGCCTTTGTGTAATCATTCAGGATGTATATGCTCCCCTTCACTCAAGTTCATTTAGCCTCCACGCCAATCGATGCGACCCCGGGCAAACAAATGAACAAACCCAGTGGTCAATACTGGAGCTATCAGCTGATCAAACACACAGCCTCTGGCACGGACGGGAGAATCGCCATCGCCGTCTCCACCGTAGCTGTGTTTCTGAGGGCTCCCTGGCACTCTGATAGCGGCAGTCCCATATCCGGGTACATCATTTCATTTTAAACCTTTATTACTCGTAAAGCACTGAGGTATTCCTCATATACAGTGTTGACGAGTTCACACAATTACACAAAAAACAACCTAACAAATACAATATACAACAACAACAATAATAATAATAATAATAATAATAATAATAATAATAATCCATCCATCCATCTTCATCCGCTTATACGGGGTCGGGTCGCGGAGGCAGCAGCTCCAGCAGGGGTCCCCAGACATCCCTTTCCCTGGCAGCATCAACCAACTCTGCCTGGGGAATCTTTAGCTGCTCCCAGGCCAGTGCGGAGATGTAGCCCCACCACCTAGTCCTGAGTCTACCCCGCGGCCTCCTCCCAGCCGGACACGCCTGGAACACCTCCCTAAGGAGGCGCCCAGGAGGTATCCTCACTGGATGCCCGAACCACCTCAACTGGCTCCTTTCGACGCAAAGGAGCAGCGGCTCTACTCCGAGTCTCTCCCAGATGACTGAACTTCTCACCCGATCTCTCAGGGAGACCCCAGCCACCCTCCTGAGAAAACTCATTTCGGCCGCTTGTATCTGTGATCTCGTTCTTTCGGTCATGACCCATCCTTCATGACCATAGGTGATATGGTCAATAATAATAATAATACTAATAATAATAATAATAATAAACAGTTACAGGTCAAAGTACAAATGTCAAGAGCCATGGATTTAAATTTTGCGACTGATGGAAGTACCTCAAGCTTTAGAGTCTGTTGTAAAGTATTCCAGGTATCAATCAATCAAATCAATCAAAGCTTTATTTGTATAGCGCATTTCATACCCAGAGGCAACACAATGCGCTTTACAGAGAACAAGGGAGGTGGGCATACGACCCACTCTCTACATATTCCAGAGGGAAGCAAAAAAACAGTAATCACCCGGGGGCCAGATAAGTGAGCTGTAAAAATTATTCCCTGACCCCTCTCAACAAGGCGATCGAGCAAGCTCCAGGAGTATGTTTGTCTACCGGCTAAGAACATTTATAAAGCAATACATTACATTAAATTACATTTCAGAGTAAGAGAGGCTAAAAAAGCATCATACAGTAGGAGAGAGGGCATCCTATGGACATGCTACGACATCCACAGCAGATACGGGGGTGTCTATTGGACTCCGGGAGGTCTGCTGGTGACAGTGGGGCATCCACTGGACCTGGTTAGAAGATAGGAGGGAGAGAGAGAGGCACTACTAGAGGGAAGGCAGAACAGGGTTAGTAGCACATAGAGCCATACAAACCACACAGATATTGAAACAGGCAACCTGGAGCAAGCTCCTGGAATATATTTGTCTAATGGCTAAGAACATTTAAAGAGCAATAAATTACATTAAATTACATTTTCAGAGCAAGAAAGGCTAAGAGCATCAGGTCCAGGCCTAAGCCGGATGTGGACTGATGTGTGTCTGTGTGTACGTGTGTGTGTGTGTGTGTACTAAATACTACGACATCCACAGCTGACACGGAGGTATCTATCGGACTCAGGGTGGTCTGCGGGCGACAGTAGGGCATCCACTGGACCTGGTTAGAAGGTAGGAGGGAGAGAGAGAGGCACTAGGGGAGGCAGAAAACGGTAAGTAGCATACTGAGCCATTGAAGCCACACAGCTGTCAGAACAGAACAAGCCTGTTTCAGGGTAACCAGCTTCTGTACACTACTTGATATACATACAGTGCATAGCAGGATAAATACCAACAGAGGATTCACAGGTAGGTTTGAGGCTGCATTTCTGTGTCTCAAGGTCCTAGCTAGTGATTGTAGGCTAGGTTGAAAATGTACATCTTGAGGTCTCACTTGAAGACCTCCGTTGTTTCGGCCCTTCTTAGGCACTCCGGTAGGGTGTTGGAGGTTGGGGGCATAGAAACTAAAAGCTGCCTCTCCGTGTTTCTTGGTCCTGGCTTTTGGAACTGTTAAAAGTTCAGTACCTGAGGATCTGAGTGGTCTGTTGGGCATGTACTTAACAAGCATGTCTGAAATATATTCTGGTGAGTGACTGTGGAGAGATTTATAGACTAGTAATAGTATTTTAAAGTCTATTCTAGAGCTGACTGGTAACCAGTGTAGTGATTTTAAGGCTGGTGTGATGTGTGCCCTTCGTCTAGTCTTAGTGAGGACTCGTGCTGCAGCATTCTGTATCATTTGTAGCTTAGACATTGCTTTCTTTGGTAGGCCTGATAATAGAGCATTGCATTAGTCCAGCCTGCTTGTAATGAAAGCATGCATTAATCTTTCGGTATCAGCCTGAGAGAGAAAGGGTTGCACCTTGGCAATGTTCCTTAGGTGGTAAAAAGATGTCTTTGTAATATTCTTGATGTGGTTTTCGAAATTAAGATCTGAGTCAAGTATGACACATAGGTTTTTAGCCTGGCAATTGGTGTCAATTTCCAGAGTTTTTAAGTGTGCAGATAGTTTCTCTCTTTCAGCTTTTTCTCCAATGATCAGTACTTTTTTTGTTTTGTCCTGGTTTAGTTGGAGGAAATTGTGTGACATCCATACATTTATATCCGTAATACACTTGACAAGGCAGTCAACCAAGCTGTAGTTACTGGGTGTTACAGAAATATAGAGTTGGGTATCATCTGCGTAGCTATGGTAGCTAATGTTTTGCCTCCTGATGACACTGCCAAGGGGCAGCATGTACAGGCTGAAGAGTAGAGGTCCTAGGATCGATCCTTGGGGCACCCCACAAGTCATAGGGATCTTTCCTGAGCTATATTCACCGAGGGCAAAGAAGAAATCACGACCGGTTAGATAGGTCTTAAGCCAATTTAGGACTGGACCAGAGAGGCGAACCCACTTCTCCAGTCTTTCGATGAGGATTGCATGATCTATAGTATCAAAGGCTGCACTCAGGTCCAGGAGGACGAGAACAGAGAGCTCTTTGGAGTCAGCATTAATTCTGAGGTCATTTACAACTTTGACTAATGCCGTCTCTGTGCTATGGTGGGCACGAAAGCCGGACTGGAAAAGGTGAAGGGTACAACTTGTAGCTAGGAAATCATTAATCTGTTTGAAAACAATTTTTTCCAGAATTTTACTCAAAAAGGGAAGGTTGGAGATTGGTCTAAAATTGCTAAGTTGTTTTTCTTCAGTACGGGTCTCACCAAAGCAGTTTTAAGTATTGGTGGGAAGACACCTGTAGATAGGGAGTCATTAACAATGGATAAAATGTCATAGGATACAGAGTCAAAAATAGTTTTGAAAAAATCGGTGGGGATGGGATCCAGCAGGCATGTGGAGGATTTGAGTTTGGATACTACTTTTCTCAACATTTCTGTGTTCATCAGTGTAAACAGGCTCATATGTCCATTACATGGAGGGAGAGGATCTGTGAACGGGATGCATGGCCTATCCTGGGTGATATTCCTCCTAATATTCATAATCTTATCTCTGAAGTAAGCTGCAAATCCTCACATTTGGAGTTAGAGAGCAGGTAATCAGGTGTTTTTATGGCAGGGTTTATTATGCTATCGATTGTTGAGAAAAGCACTCTTGAATTATTTTGGTTGATAGATATAAATTTTAAGAAGTGGTCTTTCCTTGCATTTCTTATTGCTTTATTAAAGGCAGAGAGATGTTCTTTGAGAATATCATGGTGGACTTGTAGCTTGGTTTTTCGCCATATACGCTCAGAACTTCTGCAGGTTCTCTTTAGTTGATTTGTTTCCTCATTTCGCCATGGAGCTTTATTATTGGCTGTGATCCTTTTCAGTTTAATAGGTGCTACAGAATCCAAGGCTGCCCTTACTCTGGTGTTAAAGGTGGTTGCTAAGTCTTCAATAGTTCCTAACAGCCCTACTTCTGGAGTTGATAAATTGTTTGTGGTCATTATTTCTCTAAAACTATCGGCTACTGCGGAGGTAAGATAACGTTTCTTGATAAAGCGCCTAGTGCTACTTTTGACTTTAGGAACCAATGCAGTGAAGAAGATACAGAAATGGTCGGAGAGAGCGAGGTCACTAATAGAGGAGACAGTGATAGTCAGGCTCTTAGTAATCACTAGATCAAGGGTGTGGCCGTGGTTGTGGGTTGGCTCAGTGATATGTTGGGTAAAATCCATGGAGTTTAGGAGGTTGATAAAGTCCCTGGCTTTCGAGTCCGCCTCAGTGTCCACGTGTATGTTGAAATCTCCAATGATGATAATCTTATCATAATTTGTATGGATGATGGACAGGAGTTCTGGAAATTCTGTAGAGAAGGCAGGGCATTGTTTGGGAGGCCTGTAGCACCCGATAATGTAATAATCAACCGATAATGTAATAACGCCTGATAATGTAATAAAAGTTTGACTTAAGTCAATCGAAAATGTAATAAAACCTGATAATGTAATAACTTGACCAATAATGTAATAAGGTATTACATTATCAGAAAAATGGTATTACATTATCAGTCAGGACATTTTATTACATTATTGGTTAAGTTATTACATTATCAGGTTTTATTACATTTTCGATGGACTTAAGTCAAACTTTTATTACATTATCAGGCGTTATTACATTATCGGTTGATTATTACATTATCGGGTGCTACAAGGCCTATACACGGTTACTGCCAGAAATGGGGGCTGGCATTTTAAGACAATAGCGTGGTATTCAAAAGAGGCAAAGGAGATGGTCCTGCAGCTGAGGGCATCTGTAGCTATGGTGGCTGTTCCTCCACCTTTTTTGCCACTTCTGATAGATTGAAAAAAGCTGTAGTTAGGAGGAGAGGCTTCGATGAGGGCTGCCGGTCCATTTATATTTAGCCAGGTTTCAGTTAGAAACATACAGTCTAATTTACGTTCACATATAAGATAATTAATGAGAAAGTTTTGCTTGGTAGGGACCTGACATTCAGGATCGCCATTGAAAAAGCTTCCGGAGAAAAGGGCTGGCTCGCCTGACTAGTAGGCCTGGATGGTATATTCACTGGAACGGATATCAGGTTTTTCATATTAGATCCACCTGACTGTTTCCTTATGGTAATAGGGGTGCGGTGGGAGATAATTCGCTGAATGGCATATTCAGGTGGGCAAAATTTGTTTATAGAAATATAAACGTCGCTATGCTAGGTCTCAGTGAGTGGCAGGGAATCCAGGTCTATGGTGATGGGGCGCTGGTGAGATGGAGCTGGTGTAGCCCGACCCATGGGTACAGGAGGTTTATGTTTGGCAGTAGGGTGGTTGAGACGGGTGGGGCTAACCCCACATCAGACGCTGGATGATCTCAGCATCAGGTCCATATTCATACTGAGCAGACGGGCACCTGACCTGCTAGGATTAAGGCCGTCCCTGGCGAAGAGGTCCGAGCAGTTCAAGAAAGTGGTGAAATTATCTATGAAGGGAAGCTTCCACTGGCAGCAGTAGCCTTTCAGCCAGATGTGGAGCTGATGGATCCTACTATATTTGGCATCACCATACCGGGGAGAGGAGAACGGGCCAGAGATGATGCAAGTCTTTCCCGACGCCTGAGCAGTGGAGATCAGGGCCTTGAAATCCTCCTTCAGTCGCTCAGACTGCTGGAGCTTGATGTCATTTGTTCCGACATGGATGATGATGGATGAGGCCAGGGGATAATCCGCGAGGAGTGATGGGACAACAGTCCTGATGTCCGAGACCTTAGCTCCTGGGAAGCAGCAGGTCCGGGCTTTCGGGACCACTACATGGCGCACCATGGATGATCCGATGATGAGCACAGATGGGGGGGGGGATCAGTGGCGGGCCCACTGGGCTTAGGGGGCCTCCTTGGCTGCCTCACACCTGAAGGCCAAGTGGCAGAGGGTGGGGGCCGGGGGTCCCCTCGGTGGACTGGACTGTGCTCAGGCCGGGGAGGAGGCTGATTAGCCTGGCTATTATGCCGCTCGCCAACCAGAGAGGTGTGCGTGGGCTGCGGAGGACGGGTATGGTACTGAGTAGAGCAGGGTGTGAAATGAACCCCAGCAGCAGGGAGCCAGACTGAGGAGCTGATGCTGCTAGTATCCTTGGACCTCTTGGATACAGGCTCGGCCAGTGGAGCAAAGCTATTCCTCAGCTGGAGGGTGTCGTCGTCGGAGGGTTGGGAGAGGACCCTGGAGGTTTCCCTTCCTCGTTTCCTCCTAACAGTGGTCCAAGGAGTGGAGCTTAAATGCTTGTATCTGGCTCTGAGTGTGGGCCAGGACTCCTCACCCAGGAGGAAACCAAAATCCACATCCCCACCCCCAGATGCCGCCGACGATGGAGCAGTGGGAGGCAGGACGCCGACGTCTGGGTCGGGGACCAGTGAGTCCAGGAAATGTTCGGCTTGGTGTATAGAGTGTAGAGTAGAGATCCTACCTTCCAACTCTGAGATTATTTGGCTGCGCTGGAGGCAACCCGAGCAGCTAGGGGCGGCAGGGTGTGGAGCCATCGCAAGACTCGTTAAAATAATAATTGCAGAATTAAAATAAGAGGATAAGAACCACCAATCTATTTGCTAAAAGCAAGGCTCAGCTGCTGGCTTGAGCAAAACAACGCTCAGCAAGCTGTAAGACAAACAAAAACCAGAAGACAACCAACCCAATCTACTTGCTAAAAGCAAGGCTCAGCTGCTGGCTTGTAAATCCCGCTCAGCAAACTGTAAGACAAACAAAAACCAGAAATCAACCAACCCAATCTACTTGCTAAAAGCAAGGCTCAGCTGCTGGCTTGTAAATCCCGCTCAGCAAACTGTAAACAAACAAAAACCAGAAGACAACAAACTTAGTCTACCTGCTAAAAGCAAGGCTCAGCTGCTGGCTTGTAAATCCCGCTCAGCAAACTGTAAAACAAACGAAGACCAAAGACAACAGACCTCGAGATCCGGACTCTCAGGTACCACCAATGTTTATGCGCGACTTTGATCACGGAGGTATGGTATGCAGGTGGATAAAACTGGAAAAGAGCAATGAACCTGCGATGGTAGCGGGGAGAGGGAGTGCTATTTACGTAGTAATGATAACGGGGAGGTAGGGCTACTTACTTAGCAGTGCTAGAAGGGAGAGTGGGGGCCGCTTACCTTGCAGTGCTAGCCGGGAGAGTGGGGGCTACTTACCTAGTAGTGCTGGTAATACTCACGCGATCTACTGGGAGCAATACAAGGCCTCCGGTGTGTTGGGTTGGTACTGGAAAGGCAGGGGACGGCTGTCCCCTGTTGGCTAATGGGCTATCCCAGTCGGGAGCTGGCTAGGGCTAGCTAGCCGCGGCTAGCCGCAGCAACGTAGCTGTTCGATCTAGACTTGGGGCTCGAGGTCCAAACGTCGGATCCAAAGATCGAATTATTGGATACCGCCAATGTTAGTGCGTGATTTTAAACGCGGAGATATGGTATACAAGTGGAAAAAACTGGATAAAACAAACAATACACTTTGGGAGAGCTGGTGAGCGCAGCAAACTTCTTCAGACTACTTCCGCCTATAAGGAGCATCATGGAAAAAAGCAGCTCTACCAAGTTCAGAATGCAGAATGCCGATCGTTTGATCGGGTCTGGTAGGTACCAAGGCTCCAGTCCAACAAAGACGAGATGTATGGTGGAAGTTCACCAATAATGGCATCAGCATATACAGTAGATGAGCATGACAGCCAGCTAGTGCAGAGACAATATAATTAATATACATGGTGAAAAGGACAGGACCCAACACCGAGCCTTGAGGCACCTTTAGCTAGAGACAAGAAATCAGATAAAATGTTACCCAATTTCACACACTAACACCTTGATGACAGATGGTCCTGAAACCATTCACAAGCACCTCTATCCAAACCAATACTAGATAGTCTATTTAAAAGCAGGTACTGTAGTAATCGATTGTATCAAATTCTTTTGAAAGATCTACGAAGAGGGCAGCACAATGTTTCCTGTTGTCCTATGCCGAGATGATATCATTAGTAACAAGAGTCACAGCAGAAATGGTGCTGTGAGCTCTGAATCCAGATTGGTGAGTACTTAAAACTGAGTGACTTGAAAGAAAATATTTCAATTGGTTATTTACCAAGGTCTCCAGAACGTTGGCTAAGCATGGTAATCTGGAGATAGGACGATAGTTATCCATCTTATCCCTATCACCCCCTTTGTGCAACGGGACCACCTGGGCAGATTTCCAAACCTGAGGAACTATACCTTACGCAATGGAGAGATTAAAAATACGCTCACTAATGACTGGGGCTGGGGCTGTCAGTTTTATAAAAAACGAATCTAGATTGTCCTCACCAGTAGAACACTTAGGGTCTATGGATTGTCATATTCTTAACATTTCACTAGGTGTTAAAGGCTGAGAGGAGAAATGAGAGACAGTCCAAAGGGGGAATGCAACCACAATCAGTGGTTTGAAGTGCTTATTAAAAGCAAAACAAATATCATTTGGATCAGAGATTACATGATCATCCACATTAATAGACAAGGGCAGTGAACTAGAGGGTTTGTTTTTAGCTCACAGCACCCCAGAACTTTGCAGGGTTTGAAGGAGCTAGAGGCTAATCCAAAAAGTAGTCAGATTTAGCTTTCCTCACAGCTGTTGAGCATTTATGTCTAAGTTGTCTAAAAGAAAGCCAGTCTTGGGTATCCCTCATGCGTCTGGCACGGGACCAGGCACAATTCATATCATAAATAAACAATAAACAAGGTAGACAGATCACTAGAAAACCATGGTTTAATCCTAGTCTTCTTAGAACGGGCGTGTTTATCTACAAAGTGATGTAAAAACATACAAAAGAGTCAAGGGCGACTTGCACGTCATCAGACTCAACTGAGCATAAACTATTACAGTCAATAATTGAGCACTGAAGTATTTAAGATTTCTCCTCAAAACAATACGTGGCTGTGTTTTCATCAACTTTCTAACGCAAGCCGTAGGACGATGGTCACTTATACCCAAATCAAAAACACCACAAGCTGAAATTCTGTCACACCTGTTAAAGAAGATTCTACGGAGCTTCCTAGGCGCAAAAAAAAAAAAAAAAAAGCTTAAGTTTATCTCGTTATAACGAGTTACGCAAGTAATTCATTTGCGCCTAGGAAGCTCCGTAAGATTCAATTAATAAGAGTAGATTTAATATAATTTTTAGGATTCGGCCTAGTAGTCACAGTGACGGACTGAGAAAGGCCCAGATTACCACTCACTTCCTTCAGGTAACCAGAAGCAACACTCCGCCAGTCCATATTAAAATCACCCATCACTATCATCTCTGAATGTGAATACAAATAGAGTACAGTATATCAGAGATTCTGTCAATAGCGCTGACCTCAGCCTTGGGAGGCCTGTAGACACCAACCACAAACAATGAGCTACTAGGCCCCAGTTCAACCTTCAATACCTGTACGAGCAGTTCAAAACACTTTGGAATAGTAATGGCATTTATGACAGAGACAGATTTTACATAAATAGCAACCCCACCACCCCTGCCAACTCTATCAATTCTATATAAATGATATTACTGCAGAGCTACAGAGGAGTCACTATCAGATTGTTTTTGCCAGGACTCAGACAGTACCAGGACAGCAGGGTCAGCCTGAGAGACTAACATTTTCAGATGATCTATTTTATGTTGCTGAAGGAGACGTCTTATCTTTAGATGAATCAGCCCAAGCCCTCTCCTTTCCTTAAAGGCAGTTGGATTGTTTAGACAAGCCAGGGTGACTTTTAAATCAGATGGGACAGAGCCTGGAATGACAGGGGCCTGGGTCAAGGGGCATAGGTGTCTCACAGTGCGATTCACCAGAGGCCTAGGTCTAATAGATATGTCAGCCCAATTTCAGAGGCGGACCGGGATTCTAGTGGGTATGTGCTGAGGACTCGCAGTCACATTGAGAGGTAAACAGTGATCAGAAAGCCCTGAGAAGCACGATCCGAAGGAGCAGGAGGTCTATATTCATGGAGTAAACTGTCGTTAAAATGGATCGGACTTACCCCACATCAGACCCTGCAGGACATCAGGGCCAGGTCCATACTCACTGACAGCAGACGATCACCTGATCTGGGATGTAGGCCGTTGGTTCCAGAAGGTGGAAGTTATCGATAAAAGGAACCCTCAGCTGGCAGCAGTAGCCTTTCAGCCAGACGTGGAGTTTGCGGATCCTGCTGTATTTGGCGTCGCCATATTGGGGGGAGGAGAAGGGACCGGAGATGATGCAGGTCTTGCCCTTCAGCAAAACAGTGGCAATTATGGCCTTGAAGTCCTCCTTCAGGCGCTCAGACTGTTGGAGCCTGATGTCATTTGATCCAACGCGGATGACAACAGATGAGACCAGGGGATGATCATTACTGAGAGATGACAGAATGACAGAATAATGACAATTGATGTCTGAGACCTTAGCCCCTGGGAAGCAGTAGGTCTGAGCCTTCAGAATCATCTTAAACATAATTAAAGCCAGCGTGTGTGTAGACACAACCGCACGGCCGCACAACACTGGTTGGCTGCCGCTGTGTTGTTTCAGTGTTTACAATCTGTCAACACCTGATCGAACGGCTCTAATCTGGTTCCATGCTGTTTGTCATGCAATTTTATTGTGTTTATAATGCTCTACCTCTCTTTCTCTCCTCACTCTCTCTCTTCCTCTCGCCCTCTCCCTCACTCTTATTCTCTCTCGGCCCTTCTCTCTCTCTCCCTCCCTCACTCTCTCCCTCTCTTTCTCCCTCTCCCTCCCTTTCTATCTCTCCTTCTCTATCCATCTCTCATTCTCTCTCTCCCTGTCTCTCTCTCTCCCTGTCTCTCTCTCTCCCTGTCTCTCTCTCTCTCTCTCTCTCTCTCTCAGGAGGCGGAGTGGCACTGTGATGAGTTCACCAAGGGAGCGTGCTTCAGCCGGGGCAAGTCTGAGGTAAGGGGCTCAGCCAGACACTAGCCAGACGGCTTCCTGCTAAACTCTCTCTCAGCCCGCTGCAAACAGTGGCACCGACGCCCGATCGATGTGACAGGCAGGCTTTTAGGTCCGGTGAGGCATCGGCCCCTGGCACATTACATTACAGACGTTTAAGCAGACGCGGAGCCAGGAGAGAAAAAAGCTGCGGTGCAGAAAGAGCTCCACTTACACCTTCGCAGCTGTCCAGCTCCTCGTTTAATTTGTGTGTGTGTGCGTGTGTGCGCACATCCATGTTCACACCGGCATGCAAGTGTGTGTGTTTGTGTGTGCGTGTGTGTGTGCGTGCGTGCGTGCATGCTTGCGTGCGTGTGTGTGTGCGTGTGTGTGTGTGGGTGTGTGTGTGTGCGTGCGTGTGTATGTGTGTGTGTGTGTATGGGGTGTGATTCGTGCCAGCGTAACAAACACTCAGTGCTTTCGTCGCCTGCATTGCGTGTATAAAGGTACTTTGGCGAGCTGATTAATAGGCGTGCATATACGCACGCGTTACGAGTCGCTCGCATTCTCAGAGGGTGACGTGTCAAAACTGCCGTGCCATTTTTGCGCACATGCATGTAACGTTTGCACGCTCGTGTTAAGTCAGCGGGCACTAGAAGCTGCGAGCGGGGCTCATTTGTCCATATTGAATAACAATTATGAATATTTATTGCACTCAATCAAATTCCAGGACCCTCCTTGCATAACTTTTCCTAGATATATGTCGTTTTATCTCCACTATCGCTACATTTTCAAATAAGAGCGCGCATCATCAACTAGCTGTAGCATAGGGGTGATGAGGATCAGCACCAAAACACGTAGGCTATAATAGTATAAGAATGTATTTTGTATTTTGACATACAGTAGGCTATGGCGCAAAAGGGATTGTGAGTGTAGGCTACACTAATTAGCCTACAATCAACTAGGATGGGCTCCATAGCCTAATGATTATCAATCCCAGCTGTGCGTAATTATGCGTCCTGTGTAGCCTATAAATTGACCTTGCTTTTCATTGTAAAATATTATTCTAGATGTGCTTCAGTTTGAGGAGTCAAACCATGGCATGCCAGCCTTAACACGTGCGGGCGTTTAAACGTCTGTTGCGTACGTTGGCATGGCACGTTCCACACGTCACACTATAATATTAGCAAACCACACAAACGTGTGTCTATACGCACGCTTATTCGTTTGATCAAACTATAAGGTGTAGTGTTAGGTGTCAGGTATTTGATGCACATATTAGGAGTGACGTGTCAAAAGTGCCGTGCCAACGTTCAAAACAGAACACGCGGGCACTCGCCTTTACGTGTTAACTGCGGGCACTAGAAGCACCGAGTGGTGGTAATTTGAACACAAGAGAGGTCTTCTGTGAGGGAGGAAACACGAGCAATATTTTCAATCATGCTTTCCATTGATGAATCACGAATAATGTATATAAACGGTGCAAATAAAAATAAATCGAAATAATAGGCCTATTGTGCAAAAAAAATAGCCAAACGAATTGTAGGCTACATTTGAAAGTGTTCAGCCTGGTGTAGGCTGGCCTATAGGCAAAAAAATGCATTGATACTGCAAAATGGTTTCATTTGAGCTGAACACTACACAACTGATTTAATAATTTCTATAATATCAGGTGATTGCTTTGAATGTTACAAATTAGTTGAAACAGTGGTAGCGATTTGCAACCTGGTAGCCTACAGTCTGGGGAAGCGTTGGGCCTTCCCGCGCCACCACAGAAGTGGGTCTTCGCTCGCTCCAGCTCATCTTGAGTTGACGGCATAGTCCTCCTCCCCAAAGAAAGACCTGTAGGCCTATTGTTTATTTCGATTCATTTTTATTTGCACTGTTTTACATTATTCTATATGTGTTTTTGTGTGGACCAATGTTTGAATAAAATTTGGCTTCAAAACGACATCTGGTAATTTACCTACATTTGATTTATTTTATTTAGAAATAGATAGGCTAAATGAAAACCCATAAATGGAAAGATGTGATGTAGGCTGTTTTTTTTCTTTAAGTTTATTAAATTATCAAGCATAATTTACCTACATTTGACTGATTGATTTTTATTACTGTTAATACACTAGAGGTGAGGCGAGATATGCCTTAACTTTAGTGAGTGGCCCAACCTTTCGCATATTTTTCGGTATGTGGCCCTCAGTGGAAAAAAGTTTAGACACCCCTGATATAGAGCAATGTCGACAAGGGTGTTTTCCTTTCAATCATTTATTCTTCTTCCCTTTACATTGGTTCTAGGCAATTCATTTTATCAAACAATTCCTTTTCTCAGTTCTCTCGTTCGCTCTCTCTTCTAATGAGAAGGATGGGGCGTTTTAAGGGGGTCAATCAACCGTACGCTCTCTCGCCGGTGCGCTCTCAGTGGCGCTGTCCATTGGCCATGGTGCTGAACCTTTAATCTCTCAAATCATTAAGGGGCGAATTCACTAAAGTGGAATTGCGGCCACTAATTGCACCATTACATTGCGCGTCAGTTGCTCCAGCTATGTGCTCCGTTGTAAAAACCTATTCACTAAAGACATTGCGCTAATAATATCCCAGCGCAAACACGCCCATTCGGTGTTTGCGGCTGAGTGCAATTTGCTGCAGATATAGGAAATGACTATAAATACTGCGCATACAACTCGTATGCATATCAGTGGACGATGGCAGACAGAAAAAGAAAGATACGATTTTCAGACAGCGAACTTGAAGGCCTCACGGACGAGGTTCAAAAACATGTCTCACAGCTTTCCGCAAAAAATATCAAGACTGCAGCAAAAAATCATATTTGGGGTTTAATTTCCCAATCAGTCAGTGCCATTTGTGTGTGTAAACGCGGAAGACTGCAAACGGAGGTGGAATGATTTGAAAAGACGAACAAAGGAAACATTGTCATTTTATGTTATGCAAGTTGCAGCACGATGATCTGGCATACTTTTGGGGGAGTGTATAACATTGCCCCACCGGTACGATCTAGGCATCTAAACGGCTTTTCAGGATTCCAAATGTGCACTCAATCACACCGCGCGTCCTGGTGTGAGCCCAGTTGTACGCCGCCTCTCCAACGTTGGAAGGATTACGCACGGGAGTCATCATCCATGGCTGAAGATGATACCTGCCGTCACCTATGATACAAAAGCAAAATATTTTCAAGACCATTCAAATAAAAAAAATATTGTGTAGGCTATGTTTTTATTTATTTATACCTATATCGGCCCCCAGCCGTTCAATGAACAGCTATAGGGAATGCGCAGTTTCGCGTATAGACTATTATACGCAGAGTTTCGTGCTATGTAGGCTATTATTCATTGGGGGAGCTTGGACTCGCTGGGGACGGGTGGAGAGACGCATAGTCAACTGAGCCTCCCCAGACGCGACTTCATCCTCCAGTTGGCTGAAGAGCTGCGCGCTCTGGCGTCCAAACAGCTACAGCGGTGGTTCTAGTGTTAAATCAAAAAGTGACCTTCTTCTAAATATTCTCTCACGAACAACATGCCTGGCATTGCGATGCCGAATTCGCCTCGCAACAATCACTGCTGCCATGATCAGCGGAAAGGCTGGCCATGACACACCCCTTGCGCTTATATACCACCACGTCTCTGAAAACGCAATTAATTTCACTTTAACTGCGTGAAGCAATTGGCGCTGATCTTTGTGAATTGGGCGGATTTTGCAATAATGTTAATTTGCATAGAAAGGGGAACATTCTCCGCCCATATTACCTAATTTAAATATCCGCTAATAACACCGGCGCAGAGAAACGCTATGAGGAAGGCAACGCAGTTACTGTATTTCACCCTTTGCGAGGGCTTTGTGAATAGCAAACATTATTTTTGACTTATTTGCACAGGCTTTGCGTCAGGAAAAGCTGCGCAATCCTTTAGTGAATTCGCCCCTAATAGTTCCAACAGCATATTCAATAATAAAAAAAAAGACCACTTATTACACAATGAGAGTGAGGCCTCTTGTCCATCCGATAGGTTGTGGCTGTTCGAACTGGTGCTGACGGTGCTGCAGCGCCCTCTATTGACAAGAAACACGTGTAGCCTATCTGAACATTTATTTTAAATTGCGAAGAAAGAGTCATTCAGATATTAGGCTTTATTAAAAACAAGTTGCTTAACATGTGCGAATTCCATTTATTGAGAATGCATTACCAATTGGCAAGGACGAGATTAGAACCAGCTATGATTTAAAGGCAACTGACCTTACACGTGCGGCCGCTAACACGTCTGCTGCGCAAGTGTAGCCAGGCTCAATCTGCGTTGTGTTTTTCGGAGCACACTGGAGGACGACGTGCATTCAGATATCTCTTTTATTGGTGATGGTTCCTGCATGACATGTAGACAGGGCACGAGAACACATTAGCCTCTGGCAATTGTTAGTTGCTCGTTGGCTAACCCTTGTTGCACCCATATACTCAGCAAAAGAGCTAGTTATGCACAACACGAGGCCGCGCGAACTACCACAGCCATACAAATATACATAACTATTTACATACACACACGTTTCTGAATCGCCAAAGTAAAAATACTAAATTGAAATAATACATCAGGAAGCAATCCAAAAACATGGCATACCTGCATGACATGTAGACAGGGCACGAGAACACATTAGCCTCTGGCAATTGTTCGTTGCTCGTTGGCTAACCCTGCAGTCATGAAAACGGGGAAACATTCTTTTTATATTCTTATGTGAAATAAAAGTGACCTCAAGTCTAACATAACTCATTCAATATGAAATACTTCAAATCTCCCAGGGGGGGGGGGTTACATACATTATAACAGCAGACTAAGTACTGTCACAAGATTAGCTTAGACAGACCGACAGCACTGACCTTGTTGCACCCATATACTCAGCAAAAGAGAAGGAAATATAGATGCGCAGACAGTTAACCCCACAAGGTCACGCCCCCAGATACCCCAAAACCAATCCCCAGCCCTGTGTATAATAAATCAACCAATTAAAATAAAAGGCGAGCAGAAACCCAAGGAAAATAATAATAATTAAAGTTATACAATAAGAAGATCTAGTGGAACAATATTAATCCTGTTACACTCACCCCTACTGATTTCACTAGATTTCTCTTAACACGGGACCACCCACAGGATTACAGAAAATGCATCTCAGATGCTATGAAAATGAAAAGAGCAACACTCAAACACATCCACAACGTGACACCCACACATCCACCCCAAAAAAAACAAATCTCATCAGAGATAAAGAGTAACCAGGTATGATCCATAATCCAGACTATAAAAAGTCAACCAGTCATAAAGCTATCCAGTTAAGGACTAAGAAGAACAAGGGGTAGCTAATCCCTCATAAATCTATAGAAAAACATGCCATGTACACGTTACGCACAGAGACCATACTCAAAATTACAACTCACTGTCTAATACAATAGACCAGGCCTACTCGCCTCACAATACTAGTCCGCTTAGTGACTAATTGAAACCAAAGGGTGGAGGTGTGCTCACTTATCTTAAACTATACCTTGGGCCCCAAAACACCCTAGCGCTTTTCAAAAAGGTTTCTAACCCATCGTGAGGACATGGTCTGAATCAGTCTACGCACCGGCTTGATAAGCCTACCTCGCCTAGTACGAACGCCACCACGCACACTACTCGTGCCCGGCAAGTTAGGAGAGGGGCCTAAGACACTCACAGAGGGCTCAACAGATGGAGAGCGCTCACTCCCAGAGGGTACACCCAAAGCCAAGCTAGGCTCTGTGGCAGACTCAATACTGACTTGAGACAGAGGGGCACATTCTCGATTCACCTCAACAAGGTCAGAACCCCTATCCTCCTCTTCGTCCACCATGGCAAGAGTCTGGTCCTTCAGGTACCTCCCCCTTACATCCTCCATCACCTCATCAGAGTCCGACATCTCAGTCCCATCCTTTCCAGATCCAGATCCACAATCCAACAGATCGCCCTCACTCATATCCAAGTGATCCACATTGTCATCTCCTGTGGCGTCAGCACTTTCCTCTCCACAGACCTCCTCACTCGCTCCATCCTGGTCCGCCTCTTCATCATTCTCACAGAGTCCAGACCCACCAGCCGGAAAGTCCACTGTACTCACAGCCACGCAGCCCCCATCCCTACCAGCGCTTGACAGCGGCTCCGCTGGTTCCCCCTGAAGATCGGCAACCCACTGAGAGGTCCTGTCATCGACCTCTTCCCCTTGACCAGAATTCACAGTCACCTCAACGCTCATGCTACCCCCCGAGAGTGATAGACACTCCTCCGACCCCTCATAGTCAGGTAGCGGCAGAAAGTTGACAGGCATGATCAAATTCCTATGAACTGTTTTGACAGGACCAACAGGGCTTCTGATTTGATAAGTATTCAGCTCAGGATTCTTAGATACCACAACATACACAGTACTTCCCCAGCGGTCTGCCAGCTTCCTACGCCCCCTTTCCCCTTTGTTAGCTAGTAAGACCCTGTCACCCACATTCACAGAATGACCCTTGACTTTTCTGTTGTACACCTCTGCCTGCTTGTGTTGCTGCTTGTCTGCGTGTGCCTGAGCTAGTGTCATTGCCTCCCTTAGATCTCGACCCAGAGACTGAACATACCTGTCCATGTCAACTGTCTCCCCATCCAAAAGTACACTTTCAAACATGAGATCTACGGGCAATCTGGGTGTGCGGCCATACATCAAAAAGAAAGGTGGGAAACCCGTGGTTTCATGGATAGTGCAGTTGTAAGCGAACGTCAGTGTGTTGAGCACCTGAGGCCACTTAGACTTTGACCTGGGAGGCAGAGAACGAATCATGTTCCCTAGAGTACGATTCATCCTCTCGCACTGGCCATTCCCCATAGGATGATATGGTGTGGTCCTTGATTTGTCAACCCCTGTCAGTTGGAGCATCTCAGCGATCAGTGTGCTTTCAAAGTTTGCACCACGATCCGAATGAATGCACCCCGGAAAACCATAAACACAAAAGTAGTTGTTCCATAGAACTCGTGCAACGGCTTTCGCGGACTGATTGGGGCACGCATACGCACACGCAAGTCTCGTAAAGTGATCAGTCACTACAAGTACATCGACTGTCTTCCCATTTGAGTCTTCGGCCGACCAGAAGTCTATACAGACTAGTTCTAATGGGGCAGTGGTAACTATGGACACGAGGGGGGCTCTGGCTTCTGGCTCAGGAGCTTTGCTAACTATACACCTCTTGCAGTTGTGAACATACTCCTTTGTGTCTCTCTCAAGTGTGTCCCAGTAAAACCTCTGTCTGGCCAGCCAGAGTGTTCGTTGTTGTCCCTGATGCCCGGCATCATCATGCACTCCTTTCAGCACAGCGCTTCTCAGTCCTTCAGGGACTAGATACTGGAACAGCTTCTGCTTAGTCACAGGGTGTTTCGACACCCGATACACTATCCCTAAGCGCGTGGTGAGCTTTCCCCACTGCCTGAGCGTTCTCAGTGTTCCACAAGTCTCATGGACTCTCTCACGTCTAGATGGTCGACGACCTCGATCAAGGAAGAACTTCACCCTGCTGACAGTAGGATCTTGCATCTGCCTGTCTAGCAGCTCCCCATGGGTGAACACTGGGAGAGGGTTCTGGCCTGTCATTGCCATAGATTTCAACTGCTGTGCATGAGACATGGCCCTCACTGTCGCTCCGTCATCCCAGTAGCGGTGACTAGCCAGCACCGCAGACACTTCATCACGTGAGACACTGCCACCCGTCTTCCTCTCCCTCACATGGATCGTGTTGACCGACTCAGCACCTGGCGCACAGGAAACCCCAGTCTCTCTCATTTCATGTAGCTCGGCTGACAAGCGGAACATGTCTTGCACAGAGTCAACGCGTAGATTCTCCGCTTCCTCCAGCAGGTCCGCATACGGTGTTCTCGTCAGCCGGTGTAGCATTCTTGGTCTCACAAAAGGTTCTCGGCTAAGTGCATCAGCCACCACGTTCTTCGGCCCAGGGATGTACTGAATGTCGAAGTCAAAGGGCGCTAGCTTTGCCACCCAACGCTGCTCACATGCATCCAGTTTCGGCTTTGTCAAGATGTACTTCAACGGGTTATTGTCTGTCCACACTGTGAACTGGTGACCCCGGAGCCAATGACTGAACTTGTCACAAATCGCCCATTTCATAGCGAAAAACTCGAGACGGTGAGCAGGGTACTTCGACTGTGCGTGATTCAGAGATTTACTGGCAAATGCGATGGGCCTGGCCTTGCTGTCATTAGGAGACAGTTGAGATAAGACAGCACCAAGACCACTGGTAGACGCATCAACAGAGAGAAGGAATGGCTTGCTAAAGTCAGGGTGGGCCAGCAACACCTTGTCAACGAGAGCGGCCTTCAAGCTCCCGAACGCCTGCTTGCACTCAGGAGACCAGTCTCCATTGCCAAGTTGACGACTGGGGACAGATCTTAGTTTCCCCTTGGAGTGGCGGGGCTTTCTGCGACCCGTGGTCAGAGCAAAGAGCGGTCTAGCGAGTGTTGAACAGTTCTCAATGAAGTGTTGGTAGTAGACTACCATTCCCAGGAACGAACGGATCTTTTTAGCAGAAGGCGTGACACCATCAGCCTCCATTACATCCTCCTCAGACACACTCACTATCGCCTCCACCTTGTCGGGGTCACTCGAAATGCCATCCTGTGAGATGATGTGGCCTAAGAACTTCACAGACCACCGTAGGAGGTGACATTTGGCAGGTGACAGCTTCAAGTTATGCTCACTCAGACGGTGGAACACCATTTCAATCCGAGACAGACTCTCTTCCTCAGTCCGGCCAAAGACCAGGACATTGTCTAAATAACAGAGGAGAGTGAGAAAGTTTTGATCGCCAAAGATGGTAAGCATCATCCTCATGAAAGTGGCCGGACTATTACATAGACCCTGTGGCAGACGGTTATATTCGTGCAACCCAAGAGGTGATGAGAACGCTGAGTACTTTCTGTCATCTTCATGCAGCGGGATATTATAATATCCTGAGGTCAAGTCCATGGTACTGAAAAACTGGTTTCCACCCAAAGCGGCAAGGACATCGGCTTGATGAGGGAGAGGATGGGCATCCTTAACTGTACGCGCATTCAACCAACGAAAATCTGTGCAGATTCTCAGCTCTCCAGATTTCTTCCAAACCAGAACTAATGGTGACGCGTACTCGCTGCTGGATTTCCTGATGATTTCCTTCTCCTCCATCTCATCCAGGGTCTGCTTGAGTTTGAGGTAGTGGGCAGGAGACAAGCGGCGGTAGGGTAACCGGAAAGGACGTTCATCAGTTAACCGGATTCGATGACAAAACTCACGCGCCTCACCACAGTCAAGATGATGTCGAGAGAAGACACTCTCATTTTTCTTGATAAGATCGACCAGCTTTTCTTTCCAGTAGGAAGACACTTGACAGCCCTCGATATTGATGTCACCCAGCCCCAGACCATGCAGTCTGCTATTTACATTTCCCGTACTCTCGCTAGCACTACTTTTGGCTGAAAGACTCCCGTGTGAACTGACACTTCCCACCTTACCCACATTCTGGTAAGCTGGCTGTTCTTCGTTCACGTCGTCATCAAAGTCCTCTAACGCGATGCACGGGTACACGTCCGCTACCTTAGCATTCCTGCGCAGAGTTATCTCAGTTGAAGTCGGGTTCACTATCTTGATGGGAAGCCACCCATCTCCCCACAGAGGAGTAACAACTCGCCCGACCAGAATGTTCCTGTTCACACAGTGGGATGTGGTCGGTTCCACGAGGACTGTGCTTCCAGCGGAAATCTGACACTTAGGCGGCAGACGGCCCCACACAAGATGCTCAGTCATGGGCGAGAGCGTCACAGCGCTCTTCAGCTTCAACGTGCCCACTTTGTCTGGAATGTACTCTCCTCTCCATCTCTCTAGGTTTGACAAGAGACGGACGAACTGGCTACTCTCTCCCTGGCATGCTACATCAGGCTGACCCACCACCCGCCAATAACCATCATTGACCTTGAAATGCTTGATAAGGGGCTTCAGCACATTTGTACCTACTATCATGTCATCGACCTGTCCTTCTACGACTAATACAGGGACTTCAAACTTCATTCCATACACTTCTAGCTTCAGATTACATTGACCCAGAGGACTAGTCTGTTTACCCCCACACCCCACCAGTACAACATCGGAAGGAGCCAGAAACTCACCGACCACCACACCTGCTCCTCTCAGACGAGGCACAACATCTGCACTCAGGGTGGTAGCCATAGAACCAGTATCCAGCATCTACTTTGTCCTGCACCAGCACGGTAGCATAAAACAGACTGTCACTTTGTATTGTTCTCATCGTGTTCTGAACAACGACTTTGCTGCCCTTAGGTAAAGTTTCACATAAGTAAGAATACACAGACTCAACATCATCATTATCAAAAGAGGTATTACCATGAAGCCCCTGTTTGCCCTCTTCCAAATAGGGGCTACCTAGTTTAACGGACGGTCAGCCTGAGCAGTGCCGCTAGCTGCAGCGGTTCGAGGTTGTGTGTTCGCTTGACATTGCGCTTTCGTGTGGCCAGGAGCAAAACATTGGAAGCACAGCTTGTGCAATCTACAGTGCGCGGAGGTCCCGTGGTCGGTGCTTTGGCAGACTCTACAACTCCCTGACTGTCTCTCGCCCCGCCTCCCACGCCCACCCCGTGCAGACTGAGCATTGCTAACCAGAGCTTTCTCCAGCATGCCTAGTATTTTGTCCAGTGCCTGGCTGTCTGACACTGTGTGCTCTGGCTTATACCCACCTACAGGAGGCTTTACAGAGGACTGTACCCCAAAGGCAGCATTATTTATCCCAGGGCAGGCAGCCGCAGCCGCTTGTTGAGACAACTGACTCCCACTAGTTTTGTGTTCCCTCAGAAACTCGTCTAGCCGCTCCTGTACCTGACTAGCGGTCCACTCACGCTGAGGCTTGCTCATGAACACCAGGGAAAGCTCTTTGCTGGGACAGTTCCTAATAAACATGACAGCCAGTTCCATACTTTGATTTGGCATTGTTCCGCCCTCACTCTTTAGACATTGCTCAGCCACCTCTGCGGCCTTGTTAAGACGGACCCAGTAATCCAGGGGACTCTCATTCGTACATGGCTTAGTGGCGTAAAAGTCAGCCAAAGGAATGGCAGAGCAGATAGCATCACCAAAGTGTTGTTTTAAGATGTTAAACACTGCATCTACATCCCCCTGGTCAGATATTCGGGAGTTATTACGCAACCATACTCTAGTAACATCCCTGGCACGACCCATTAGCTTGTCAACCACCTCCCCAACAAGATCGCAGCCCTCAACCTCCCTCTTGTTAAGGTACACCCTCATTAACTCCTCCCACTCAAAGATGGAACACTTATCAGTCTTATCACCCCTAAAGTAAGGTGGCTCTTTCACTTGTGATTTTAGAACAAGGTTTAACTTGGAAGCATCAATGGTAGTGACACCACACTGAGCAGAACTAGCACACCGCTGAGGGCCCGGGGGCAGCACAGAGGGACCTGGAACAACTACGCCCAACAAATCTCGCCTGATAGAATTAGTGATGTCGGTGCTCATTTGCTTGACCTGAGCCCTGGTCAGCACCACAGGGGAATCATCAGAACCAAAATCAAGAGGCGGTATTTCACCTACATTAACATAAGGTGTTGAAAACCTAGCTCCCACTGGACTAACACCAGTGCTACCAGGGGAACCAAACCCCAAAACACCTCTGCCTCTCCCCATAGTGAAGTCACCCACCCCACTAGGCTCCATGATGATTGGTATGTCCAAAAAAAAAACTTTGGCTTATCGACTAGCCAAAATAATAATAAAATAAAACAGAAATAGGCACAGTAGGCCTAGTCAGCACTGACCACAGTATGGGAAAATAATAAACACTTTAAAACCCACCCTAAATGCATTAAGATCCTGACCAAAGTTCTTAAAATGTAGGATACAGCAGATATATATATAACAGAATTAAGATATTTATATAATAAAAATAAAATATATAATAAGGCTTTCTAAATCAATAATAGGTCAAATGCACAGCATAAACATAAGGAAAGCCTACTGTATAGTTGCCAACTCAGCGCTGACTCAAATGTGGACTTGGGAGAAGCAGTCCATGCACGCTCACGTGCGCGGTCCAGATGCACGACGACCCCAGAACGGCAGCAACCACGGTGTTCGGCAGCAGCTGAACAGATGACGGGTCACGGTACCAGTTGTAGCCAGGCTCAATCTGCG
Organism: Borostomias antarcticus; assembly: GCF_949987555.1. Taxonomy (NCBI): domain Eukaryota; kingdom Metazoa; phylum Chordata; class Actinopteri; order Stomiiformes; family Stomiidae; genus Borostomias; species Borostomias antarcticus. The sequence continues at coordinate 17,420,433 of NC_140235.1, forward strand.
TTGTGTTTTTCGGAGCACACTGGAGGACGACGTGCATTCAGATATCTCTTTTATTGGTGATGGTTCCTGCATGACATGTAGACAGGGCACGAGAACACATTAGCCTCTGGCAATTGTTCGTTGCTCGTTGCCTAACCCTGCAGTCATGAAAACGGGGAAACATTCTTTTTATATTCTTATGTGAAATAAAAGTGACCTCAAGTCTAACATAACTCATTCAATATGAAATACTTCAAATATCCCAGGGGGGGGGTTACATACATTATAACAGCAGACTAAGTACTGTCACAAGATTAGCTTAGACAGACCGACAGCACTGACCTTGTTGCACCCATATACTCAGCAAAAGAGAAGGAAATATAGATGCGCAGACAGTTAACCCCACAAGGTCACGCCCCCAGATACCCCAAAACCAATCCCCAGCCCTGTGTATAATAAATCAACCAATTAAAATAAAAGGCGAGCAGAAACCCAAGGAAAATAATAATAATTAAAGTTATACAATAAGAAGATCTAGTGGAACAATATTAATCCTGTTACACAAGCAAGGCACTGGCACGTTTGACACGTCGCTATGCAATTTCTGCACACATTACAAGACGTACGTACGGACGTACATCTATGATTTTACCAAACTGTCATGTGTAGTGTTGGTGTCGCATATGTGAGGCGCATCTAACCTGTAGTGTTGCCGTCACGCACACGATGCGCAAAACGTGTAAAAAACATGTGCACAGCGTCTGCGTGACAGGTACGTTACAGCTATGAGACGTCTGTCTCTCCATTGTTTGTCAATGGAAATTATACACGTGCGTTTAGACGTTTGATGTCATCGCGTCTTCTTAAGTAGGCGCAAGTCAAGCGTTTCAGTATGGTGTGCTGGCACTAATCACACCCCATAGTGTGTGCGTGCGTGCGTGCGCGTGCGTGTGTGCGTGTGCGCGTGTGTGTGTTTATGTGGCTAGCCCTGTCTCCCCAAACAGACGGGTTACACAGCAAGCGAAGCTGACCCCTGGGTGACCCACAGGGGCAGGGTGTGCATCGGGCCCTGTGGTTGGCTCCTGGCAGGGTGTGCATCGGGCCCTGTGGTTTGCTCCTGCGTGTGTGGACCTCTGTGTGTTTATGCCTCTGCGGAAGGCTGGCGAGGGCCCCGTAATAGGCACGCAGGGGCCCCGTAATAGGCACGCAGGGGCCGGCCGGCCATATGGTTGTCCTGCTGAATTTGTGGCCCGGCCCCGCCAACGCGAGCGGGGTTGTTTTTTCTAGCCCTGCCCTACCCAGGATCACCCAGTGGGATGTACACTAAGAATACTGTAGCATTACAGCCTTCACTCTCTCTCTGTCTCTCTTTCTCTCTCTCTCTCTCCTTTTCTCTCTCTCACCCCTCTAACAGACTCTGAATGTTTTATAGCTTAGCTCAGCGCAGAGCAATAATGCTGTTCCTTAACTTACTTCACAGATTCTCTGTCCCCCGCCCTGAGTGAATTTACAAGTGATTGTGTTCTTTAATGCAGCCGTCTGGGTCCCTCCAGAGGACCTGATTGATTTCCCTGCGGAGGAAAAAGAACTGGATTTACTAGAGGGGTGCTGATCGCTGCCGGGTTTATAATGTGGGAGGCGCGCGCAGGGCCACTGTACCGAACGGAGCATTGGTCTGGAAGTTTTCATAAACAAGTCTGCCGTGTGACGCAGGGCGCACATTAGACCTGCTTTTATTTACACTGATGGAACAAACACAGGACAGAGTTGAATTACACACAGAGCCAGACACCGAGACACACATACGCACACACACCACACACACACACACACACACACACACACAGAAACACACACTTGCATACACATACACAGAAACACACACACACACACTGCCAGACACAGGGATACATACACACACACACACACACAGAAGCAGAGACAAACATACACACAGTCATGCACCACCACACACACATGGGCATACACACAGCTACGCACATACACACACAAACACACACACACACACACACACACACACACTGTGCTTTGCAAAGGGAAATGAATGGTTTTATGAGTTAACCTCCATCTTTATAGGAGGAAATAAAAGCCCCCCCTTTGCCTTCAACTTCCCAGTAATACAGTAACACTACTAAATCAGACCTCACAGAGAGATGGAGAGAGAGGGAGAAAGAGAGAGGGGGATAGAGAGAGAAAGAGGAAAAGAGCGAGAAAGAGAGAGGGGGAGGGAGAGAGCGGGAGAGAGAGAAAGAGGGAGGGAGGGAGGGAGGGAGGGAGAGAGAGAGGGAGAGGGCCTGGGGCACCTCAAGTGGCCCAGACAAAGGGTGATTTAGTGGGCCCTAAATCTCCATGAGGCCCCCTCATCAGCACAAGGCCTGGGCCTCAGGCCGGGGGGAGGCTACGTGTGGTTCTTGACCCAGCCGTTTCAGAACACAAACATGCTTCTCTGACCCAACCCCCGTCGCTCATATGCTCTGTGCTTGGCGTGCTTCCGATGGAAATCCTCCACACTCTGCTACGGATAGCCTGGGGACACAGCTCTCCATGTTGCTCTGCTTCTCTAACCGATCAGTCCATCGATCTCCATTTTATTTCAATAGAGCTTTCCACAGATTCACAGAGCGCTAACAAGCAACGCTAGCCGTTAACAGCCTGTCTCTCCCAGGCTGAGGGGGAGGACCGGTATGCTCTGATGGTGGGTAGTGTCAAGTTAACCATGATCTTTCACACTCTCTCTCTCTCTCTCTCTCTCTCTCTCTCTCTCTCTCCCTCTCCCTCTCCCTCTCCTCCTCCTCTCGTCTTTGTGTGTGTACGTGTGTGTGTGTCCGTGGGCAGGAGGAGTGTCAGAACTACATCCGCGTGCTGCTGGTGAACGGGAACCGGCTGTTCACCTGCGGGACCAACGCCTTCACCCCCATCTGCACCAACCGCACGGTAGGCAGGCCGCACGCGCCACGCCCCCCCCGCCGGGCCGAGCCGTCGGCACGCAACGTTTTCCCACAAGCCCCCGGGGGTCGAAACGCCGCCAGGAGAAGCTCCTCCCCCTCGGCAGACGTAGGGATTATTTTTGTGTCCTCGGCACCAGCCTGGGCATTCCTCCCAGCCTCCGGCTAGCTTGAGCTTCCATTCTGGAGGCACAGGCAGAGGAGATAGGCTCACGGCTATTTCTGGTGTGTGTGTGTGTGTGTGTGTGTGTGTGTGTGTGTGTGTGTGTGTGTGTGTGTGTGTGTGTGTGTGTGTGTGTGTGTGTGTGTGTGTGTGTGTGTGTGTGTGTGTGTGTGTGTGTGGCGTCTGTGTAGGCAGAGAGGATTTTGTACGGTCGGGCTCAGGGAATGTCACTAGGGTTTACAGACAGAGCCCCAAGGGAAGCGCCAGCCAATTTGTTGGGGGATAATACACTTGCAGATTATGCAGATGTGTTACAAGTAAAGCAATGCCATATCTGCCCTCTGTTAAGTTATTTATATAAGTGATAAGTTATTTAACGACCCATTCCTCCTAGACATGCTGACCACTAACCTCCATCACGCCTGCTCCTTCAGAACCAGCTGACCACTACCCTCCATCACGCCTGCTCCTTCAGAACCAGCTGACCACTACCCTCCATCACGCCTGTTCCTTCAGAACCAGCTGACCACTACCCTCCATCACGCCTGCTCCTTCAGAACCAGCTGACCACTACCCTCCTTCACGCCTGCTCCTTCAGAACCAGCTGACCACTACCCTCCATCACGCCTGCTCCTTCAGAACCAGCTGACCACTATCCTCCATCACGCCTGCTCCTTCAGAACCAGCTGACCACTACCCTCCATCACGCATGCTCCTTCAGAACCAGCTGACCACTACCCTCCATCACGCCTGCTCGAGCGTTTGGAAATACATGGAAGTGAATGAGCTGTAGTGAGTCTTCAGCCATTGCAGAAATAAATAAGATGATGGGCCAATCAGGGAACAATTAAACTGTGTAAGAATTAAACAACAAGATTATGCACTAGCTGAGTTTCTCTGAGAAAAACATGTTTTCGCCGACTGGATTTGGCAGGTTTTGTCTTGCTGGCTTAAGGAGTTTGCCAAGGCAAGTACTCCCGCCCACTGAAATCGTTCTGGGCAGCTAGAAGTCCAGACTGTATCGCAAAAGGTTTTGGGGGTGTTTCTGCCAGGACATCTTCCAGGCTAGGACGTGACAACATGCAAAATCCAAGCGATAATTTTAAACCAATACCAAATTATTTGGGGGGGTGTGCTGAAGAATGGTTTAGAGGGGCTTCAGCCTCCTAAAATAGGCCGAGGGATGTCCTCGGGCTAGAGGAGGAGCGTGAGCAGGAGATCACCAGCATGACATTTGTTTTTGCCTCAGAAAGCGCAGAACCGAAAGGTCACCAGCTCATAAGCACTGTTTACCTCAGTGGAAATACACCTAGCTTAAATGTCAAGACATTATTATCACAGGAGCGCTTCACGAGCCTTGTCATATTAACACAGCGCGGGCGTCTTAATCTTACACAGGGCCTCAGCAGAGACGTATGAGCTGAGAATGAGAGGAATGCCCCTTTAATGATTTAGCCACTGGCTCAACGACGGGCGCAGTGCAGTACTTCAATAAGATGGCAGCATTTTGTTAGAATGGAACTGACTGAAGTCTTTAACACAACATTCTTTATTTCCTCCCTCCCATTGATGAGATAAGGCTCTCTGGTCATTCTGATGATGATGATGGTGATGATCATGATGGTGATGATGATGATGATGGTGATGATGATGGTGATGGTGATGGTGATGATGATGATGATGATGATGATGGTGATGATGATGATGATGATGATGAGGATGATGATGGAGTGCTTGCAGCAGCACCAGCAGGGAACCTGTTCAGCCCAAAATGTCACCCTGACAGCAGTCATTGTGGACGGAATCCAGCTGCTCTTGAGCTCTCCTCCCGACCAGTGCTAATGGAAGGAGGGAAGGGAGGCCGGAACAACAGGAGCCGCCTAAAAGCTTCCTCTGGGTATAAAAGCAATTTAGTGAGACTGGCGAGCGTCCCGGCAGCTGCGCCCGATGGCCGTCGTCTTGGCCGCGAAGACACGTCTCCCCTCGGAGAGCGTCGGAGGCATTCAGACCTCCGAACGCAGCTGCTGCGCATCCCATAGAGCCCTCTTTCAATCCCCCGCCTTAGTATGCTGTACGGACCCCCCCCCCCGCCTCATCCTCTCTACTGCTATCTCTCTCACTCCCCACTGACCCGAATGTAGACATCCCAGACCGCCCAGCGAGTTCTGTCAATACCCGCCTTTCATCTCCGCAACGGAACCCGGAGACGGGGCCATCCCTCTCTGGCGGGTCGAGGAGCAGGAGTAGTTTGACCATTGATCCGAATCGACCCGTCTGCACGGACCTCCAACGGAGCCCGCCAACCCCTCCGGGTGCTCTGTGAATAGTACCCCGGGAGGAGGAGCTGCTGTTTATGGCACCAAAGAAACAAATAAGCCAGTGACCCCGGCAGGAAGCGTAGATTCCGAACCTCGTCTCATTTCAGCACGCAACTCAGACAGGCCTCGGTGTGTCACAAGAGGGCGTCTGGCGTTGTGGTGGTCAGATCCTCAAATGGACGCTCTTAAAGGCAGGATGTGAGTCAAACAGAAGACGTGTTGAGGGTCGAAAGCTTAGTTTAACTCCACACACTTCTGACGATGACAGATCTACAGTGGCGCGCCGGTTCAATTGAGAGGAGGATAGTATGTCTGGGCTCGAAGCATTTCCATTTTTACAACTCTTACACCATAAGTTATAATTACATTTTGGTCAAGAAGAGCACATTCCACTTTTTGAATCCACAGTATTTCAAGCTGACTCAGTCTGCGCGCTGGTTCCCTTCTATTGGGAGCAAGAGCAGTGTCTGTGGGCCAAGTGCGGCTCTCGCTATAAAGTATTTTTAAATGCCGGGAGCTGCGCTTGACCCCTGATCTGAGGGACCATGGCCAGCAGTCAGAGAAACCCTCCTGACTGATGTGATTCACTGTAGTAATGGTTCCGCCAGGAGAACAGATGGACGTCCGCTTCGGCCGCTACACACCCACACCTGGACAAAAGCATTAACTTAAATGAAGTTAGAAAGAGGAGCTTCTCTTGGAGATGCCAGTGAAGTGCGTGTGCGCGTGCATGTGTGAGCGTGCATGCGTGTGTGTGTGTGTGTGTGTGAACTGACTTTCTCCTCTCTCTTTCTCCCTCTCTATCCCTCTCCCTCCTCCCCTCCAGCTGACCAACCTGACAGAGATCCATGACCAGATCAGTGGAATGGCTCGCTGTCCGTACAACCCGCTCCACAACTCCACGGCCCTCATCACCTCCAGCGGGGAGCTGTACGCCGCCACCGCCATGGACTTCTCCGGCCGCGACCCCGCCATCTACCGCAGCCTGGGGGGGCTGCCACCCCTGCGCACCGCACAATACAACTCCAAGTGGCTCAACGGTGGGCGTGGCCCTGGTCCTGGGGAGGGGCCGAGGAAGAGGGGAGGGGGGGGGGGCAATTGGATGTCAACCAAGCTGTCTTCTTCTTGTCTCCTTTGAAGGAAATACAAGTGGTTTTTCTGTTCCCCTCCAAGACCTCAGTTCTTGTTCACCTGGCATTAGCTGTTCAGACTTAAAGAACAGCCCATCTCTATCTTGTCAGCAGAGATTTTAATCTGATTTGCATCAAAGTGAAAATTGGAAGAAAAAAATAATAATAAAAAAAAAAACACCCACTCAGACCGCAGCAACCTCTGAGAGAAAGGTTTAATAACTAATTCTGTGGCGAAATTGATTTTCCCCCACGCTTCCTCTGTGACGCCACGCGAAGGTGCAGAGGAGAGGGGCAAGAGGGGGAGGAAAAAAAAACTCAATTTAAAAGTGAATTAAATCACTGTCAGAGAAAACAGTAGCGGGTGGTTCAAGTCCAATAATGTCACACATAAAACCGAACGCCTTGGCGGTGGGGGCCCCCCAGACGTCAGATAAGGTGAACCCTATTACCCTACACCCGCTTAGCATAGCCTTTACATTTCATGAAAAATTAGTTGTCCTACAATCATTTTTATAACTGGCATGAAGGCATTAATACTAATCACCTGCTGGTGTCCACATCACACACCCCTGATGTACGACAAGTCAATCAGTCATCACTCATCTCTCTCTCTCTCTCTCTGTTCTGTTTGTCTTCTCTCTTTCTCCCTCGTTTCTCTTTCTATATCTTACCCTCTCTTTACCTTCCACCCATCCTCTATCTCACCCTCCTTCTCTCTCTCTCCTCCTCCCCCTCTCTCTCTCTCTTCTCCCTCTCTCCTCTCTCTCTCTCCTTCTCTTTTCCCCTTCTCCTCCTCTCTCTCTCCCTCTCTCCCCACTCTCTCTCCTCCCTCTCTCTCCCTCTCCCAGAGCCTAACTTTGTGTCGTCGTACGACATCGGGAACTTCACCTACTTCTTCTTCCGGGAGAACGCCGTGGAGCACGACTGCGGCCGGACAGTGTTCTCGCGCGCCGGCCGCGTCTGCAAGAACGACATCGGCGGGCGCTTCCTGCTGGAGGACACCTGGACCACCTTCATGAAGGCCCGGCTCAACTGCTCTCGGCCCGGGGAAATCCCCTTCAACTACAACGAGCTGCAAGGAACCTTCTACCTGCCCGAACTGGAAATGCTCTACGGCATCTTCACCACCAACGTGTGAGTGCACCGCGCCGGCGTGCACACACACACCCACACTCACACGCGCGCACACAGGCATACAAACAGGCACACACACACACACACACACATGCGCGCACACAGGCACACACACACTCACACGCGCGCACACAGGCACACACACAGGCACACACACACACACACACACACACATGCACGCACACAGGCACACACACACAGGCACACACACACAGGCACACACACAGGCACACACACACAAGCACACACAAACACACAGGCGCTCACACACACACAGGCACACACACATACACAAACGCACACACATATAGAATAGAGACACATAAACATACAATATACAAACACTCACAGATATCCTCACCCTTGAGCAGACTCTCTCTCTGTCTCTCTCTCTCTCTCTCTCTCTCTCTCTCACACACACACACACACACACACACAGGCGCACACACACGCACGCACACGCGCACACACACACACATACAGTACTGTACACACACACAAGAAATCCGTCCTTCATGGTCAATCAATTGTAAAACTCCTGTCAAGTATCTTGAAAGCTCTAGTGCCCTCAGGCTCAACATTTAATGAACAGAGGCCTTCAGTTCCCATCCACACAGTTTGAGTTTCACTCTCTATGCATCAAATAAATTATCTCTACTGTTTCATTCTCTCAGCGCAGACCCAAAATGATCTTGTTGAAAACGACAGTTTGAAAAGTCAAAGCTATCCGTCAGGCCCATTCCATACACGCACTGTAGGCAGAGAGGCAGAACATCTTACAGTAATCTAACATAAATACACTCATTAGTATTCACGGTGGAATCTCTGTATAGGTTATAGATAGAAAATGTTAATCAATTTTAAACAAATCATTTATGGAACTTTGTATTCAGTTGCATCTGTTGACATTCTCTCTGAATTCCATTTTTCTCTTTCTATTTTTTATCTACTTCATCCTCCCACCATCTGTCTTTCTGTTCCCTGTACACCTCTGCTCTCTCACTTTCTACCCCCACTCTTTCTCTTTCTCTCACCTCGTCTCCATGTCTCTCTCTCTCTCTCTCTCTCTCTCTCTCTCTGTCTCCCTCTCTGTCTCTGTGTGCCGTTCAGGAACAGCATAGCTGCGTCTGCGGTGTGTGCTTTCAACCTCAGCGCGATCACACAGGTGTTCAGTGGACCCTTCAAGTACCAGGAGAACTCTCGCTCTGCCTGGCTGCCCTACCCCAACCCCAATCCGGACTTCCAGGTAAAACCCCTACCCCAACCCAGAGTTCCAGGTAATACCCCAACCCTAACCAGTAGCCTATTATGATCAGGGACTACAACAAAAATATGCTGGGATAGCTAAATTTGTAGACAAGGCCAGTTAGCAGCTAAACACGTATCAAATACAAGTATGTTTATGTAGCTAGTCATAGATACTAGACATGTTGAAAAGCATAGACTCACAAATCAGTCTCTAAACGCTGCGCTCAACTAGAGACTGAAGACATTCATTAGTCTGTTACTAAAGGTGGGTGGAAACAATTTGAGAGAATCCTGCATTGCAGAACCTATCCAATGTTGTTAGGGCAACCCTTCCTAATTGGGCAGTGAATGTTTTATTTTGTTTTGATTGGGTCCTTCACCCAATTGGAGATGTAGGCATTGGCTCTGATTGTCAACGTCAGTTTTGATGATTTTCAAAGGAGACGTCTCCTGACTTTCGGTGAGACCACCAAAGTCTGGCAACTTCTACCAACCCTCCAGGGACACCATTCTCCACATAGCACTTTTATTGAATTCAGATCTTTGTATGCGGACAGGGATGTCATCATAGTGGATAAATTGCCACATGCATTATAAAAGCCTTTTCTCTGACAACGCTTTCACAGAGGAAACAAAAGAAGCTTGTTATTACACCTCCTCCCAAGTGGCCATGGCCACAGGAAAGTAATAGCTGTGAATGTGCTTAGAATAGCCTTGGGGTCTGTTCTATGCAAATTAACAAATCATAATTTTAAAATCATATATTTTTTTAGGCAATTTTACCAGAGGTAGTGTTCAGCATAGTGAAAAAAGTTTTCCTCAAAAAATGATTTT
>NC_140235.1:17440207-17452707 GCF_949987555.1 Borostomias antarcticus
CCTCCTTCTTATCCTCCTTCTCGTCCTCCCTCTCTCTTTAACCTCTCTCTCCTCCTGCTAGTGTCTTAACAGGCAGGTAGTTATGTCAGTGTTATGTGTGTGATGTGTGTGTGTGCGTGTGCGCGCCGTGCGTATGTTTGTGTGTGTTTGTGCGTGCGTGTGTGTGTGTGTGTCCGTGTGTGTGTGTGTGTGTGTGTATGTGTGTGCGTGCGTGTGTGTGCTCTGATCTAGACAGACTGTTATAATATTCTTGTGCACTAGGAGGGGTGGGTAAGGTTGTCTGTCTGACTCAGAGAGACCACGTCTCGTGTTATCAGACTGTTTCCCCTTTTCCACAAGATATGAGAAACATCAGATTGTTATTGTTTGCAATAAAAACAATACAAACAAATCCCAAGAGAGACAGACAGAGGTTTAGCTGGCCGCATGTTTAATATTTGTTCAAGGTTCAGGGTGATTTAAAGGGGTAGTGTGCTATGTCTTAAATCAATCAGAAACATAGAGACCATATTTTCATTGATCGCTCAAATATTGAGCTAGATCGAAATTACCATGCCCTGGCCACTTCCATTGTAAAGAAATTTGAGTCGTATGAAAATGAAATGAAATGAAAATCTCAATCTAGCTCAATATTATTATTATGCCCTCTATGTTTCAGAATGATGTTAGACATATCAGAAATAGGGTAATTTGTCCAAAATAGCACACTATCCCTTTAATTATTTGTCGTATTTACTAATACGGGCATCATGAAATGCTTACCTGAGAGGCTTTCAGCTTTTTTAAAGCAGAAATACAGTATGCAGACACCGAGACATTCTGCAATCCAGGTGCTTTGGTCCGAGGGAGACCTGAGTAATGCCTGTTCCCAGGGAGGTCAGTACACAGCCCAGTGGCAGCTCTAAGACTGCTGATGCTGTGAGCACTAGTGCACCACAGGACCACAGTAACAGTATACTTCATCACTTACAAATACATTACATTCTCTCTCTCTCTCTCTCTCTCTCTCTCTCTCTGTCTCTCTCCTCTCTCTGTCTTCCCTCTCTCCTCACTCCTGTCTCCTTTCTCTCTTTCCTCCTTTCTCATCTCATCACGTTCTTGTTTCTCTCTCTCTCTCCTCCTCTCTCTCTCCCTCCTCGTTCTAACTCGTCGTCTTCTCTCTCTCTCCCCCCCTCCCCCCCCAGGGCATGTGTGGGGGCCAGGGATCCGTACTGTGGCTGGGACATGGTGCTGAGGAAGTGCACCACCCTGGAGGAGAGCCTGAGCATGAGCCAGTGGGAGCAGAGCATCACCAAATGCCCAGTGAGTGCCCCTGTTCTCAAGGCTGGTCCAACTCAGACTCCATCTCTCTAGCCAACGGTTCGGGATGTTGCAGTGCACATGGGGGGGGGGGGGGGGGGTATATTTCAAGAGTTGGGAAAACATTACTTTTGTATTCCGTGCAGGACAATGTATTGTATTCCACTAGAGATCCTCCTAGGTTACACACACACACGCATACACACACACACACACGCGTGCGTGCACACACACACACACATACACCATCATCATACATAAATGAAGTCTCCGACGTAACATCAGGCGAGGCACGGATGTCAATGCCCGGGCTAATCGGCAGAGCTAATCAGTCACACCCCGTATGACGCAACCTACCAGCTGACTGTCAGCTGTCATAGCATTGGTTAAGCTCGCAGAGCGCATGTATTTAAGCTGTCAAAACATGTCATCGTTCGCTCTTGCCATTACTGCTAATCGCTCGTATCTGCGTGCTCACTCCACCTCGTCCCCTGCTCCGCCTGTGTTCTGTCGATGTCATCTCTGTTGTCATCGTTGCTCTCTGTTCCAGGGGTATTGCTGCATTCTTCTTGTATTCAACTATGCGTCGGCTAGTGGAAGCCGGGGAATTACACTAGCTTAGTCTCTGTGGCTCTCCTTGGTGATCGTGGGCCGAAACATCTCCGAAGGGCCATCCAGCGGTCCCTCCGGTCACCATGGAGGCAGAGACACTAGGCTGTATCTCCTTCGGACTCCACGAATGTACAGCAGTCCCCCTGTGGCTCTCTTTGACGGTCTTAGTGGGCTGAGTTACCTCCGAGCGTCTTCCCGATCGCGGCCCACTCTGATCATCATAGAGGCAGGGGGCTAGATGCCGTTCCCTCTTCCGGCCCTCTGGGCCAAGCAGCCCAGAGGGGAGGAACATCTAGATTGCCGCTTTCCACATGCGTGGAAGGCAGGGGGCCCCCCGAACAGATCACACCGCCAAAATTCATATGCGTAAAAAATTAATATGCTGTATATATTGTTGCATGCTAATAAATGGGTCAATTTTGACTAAAGTGATCTCGACTGAAATACATCATACAAACACACCACTCATGCATGTATACAAAAATGCATACATACATACATACATACATACCTACCTACCTACCTACCTACCTACCTACCTACCTACCTACCTACCTACCTACCTACCTACCTACCTACCTACCTACCAGTGGTGGAACATTGACAAGTGGACGGGTTTTAAGAACTTTAGACAGATTCGATAGAAGGATAGCGTTGATTGACGGGTGGATGTCATGAGATTATTGGCCTAAAATCTAAGGTACCTGTTGTCGTCATTGCACGTGACCTACCGTTTTCCAGGAAGTAAGAATATACTTTGATATAAGATTACAACAAAAGTTGAATTTTCTAAATTTTTTGGCATACATCGTTGAATAGGTGAACACTATGACCAATTATGTGAACCAAAATGGGACAGAATGCTTTTTTCATTTCAGTGCGACTTTAAAGTGGATTTACAGTCAATTTTAGCAGATGAAAGCAGCCAGTGGAACTGTCGTGTTCAGACGGCTCTAGCTGAAAAAGTATTTATGTCAGCTTGGATATTTAGATGGCTAGAATCAAGACAAATAGACAAACAGTTTGATGTATAATATGTCCCATAATACTTTCGGATGTATTATAATATGGAGCTACGAACACACAAAAAGTCTCCAATGGCACAGGGAAGAGACAGACAGACATCAACGCCGACTCAATCGGCCTTCACTGTGGTAAATCTGGAATCTGGAATGTGATTAGACTAACAAAATGTCAATATCTGAATCCTGTTCAGACAGGGCCGGAGTACTGTCCACCCTTGCGGTAATTTCTCAGCGTTTTGGCCAATCACAAATTAGCAAGAAAAAAATAAGAAAAAAAAAGACATTGATTTAAGAGAAAAGAACCCACCCTAAGGGAGGCTAGCCTCCCTTCCATAGATATCTATGGGTCCTCCAGCTGCATGTTATATATGTCACTGTTGGAGCTTTAGAATTTCAATAATGGGTTTTTATCCATAGGGAAAACCTGCTTTATGAACAAAACTGAGATAATATTAATTATGAATAAATAAATTCATTTATTTATATTTTAATCCCTCTCTTCTCTCCAAAAACTGAGGAGGACTGTCCTCCCCTGCCTCAATGGACGAGCCTCCACTGATACATACATACATACATACATACATACATACATACATACATACATACATACATACATACATACATACATACATACATACATACATACATACATACATACATACACTGTATGAACCACACTCCTCCCCAAGCAAAGCACCCTCCCTGGGAATGACAGAGAAACACTAACTCAGTTCTCCAGTCTCTGTCTGATCATTAGCAGGTTCTCCACACTCCTCCCATTCATCCCCCTCGCCCCGGGGAGGGGGGGTGGGGGGGGGTATCAGGGAGGGGATCGGTTTCACGGTGACACGGCCAACTGGAAGAGTAATTGTTCCGTGTCTGATAGACATCCATTCTGGGACAGTGGGCAGCGTTGGCGGTGTTGAATGCTGCTGCTGCCTTTCATGTGGTTTCGTGTTCAACAGGTTATTTGGCGCGACCAGGCGCCCCATGGCATCTGTGAAGGTGGCCTTGACAGAGAGCTAGCCAGCGCACGCGCTCACACACACAGATACAGTACACACACTCTAAACATGCACGTGCTCCGAGCATGACTCACATTCCCTTTGAAGCTCACCATCGACCCAAGCGGTAGTTTCACTATTATAAACTCAAAGACTTAACAGATGTCGCTCAGACTGTGCTGCGGCACACACAAGGTTTATTTCCATTTTCTCTCTAGAACACAGAGAGAGACGCTCTGTTTACTTACTTCACCTTCATCTGGACCGGTCAGGGTCTGTGAGAATGACAATAAACGGTCTGTGAGAAGAGCCGCCTGCTGGTGAGGGACAGTAGCAAGGACAGCAGCCTCCTCTCTGGACAGATGAGCAGCAGTGAATCAGTTCTTTATTATGGGGCTCTGTCACGACTTCTAAAAACCTCGTCTGGCAAACCCTGATGCACTTAGCCGAGATGTGAGGCCAAAGCTCAGCACGTCCGTTACGGAGATGGGCTACTGCCACTGAGGACAGAGAGGAGTGAGTGTGAAAAGGGTTATAGCGAGATTTTTTGAAACTCCATCTAGCTGAAACTTGGTAAATGCATAGTCATGATTTCTACCTAGCCTGTTTTTGTTGTAGATGACTTACATGGGAAGATGGAGAAAATGTAATGCAGCCTGTAGTATTAAAAACAGTATTATAAACGTGTCATATCCCACATACAGTACACAAGACAATATATTTTCCGCATCATAAATGTGCGAGGAAGTGGGGACTTAATGATGTTTAAGATTTTTTATGACGTAGGAGACATACAGTTGTATGAGATTCTTGTATATCCTGTTTCATATGGTATAGTGTTTTCATACTGGTTAAGTCTCAGGGGAGAGGTCCAGGTGTTGGGCAGTACACTGTGCAGTGTGTGTGGGTCAACTGGAGACCCAGTGTATTCACAAACACCATCTGGTTCTCGAGACTGGAAATAAGCAAAAAGGGAATGTTTTTTTTCTTACGGTTTCAACTAAAGTAATGTGGACCTGAACAGTCTCATCGTGTTTTTGTTAAGGTTTCAGGACTTGACCGTCTTACTCACTGGATGTGTTTGTTCAACTGATGTAAAATGGAAGTCAGTGTGTGATGGTTGTTCTCCCTCTCTGTTGAAATGGTTGGAAGCCCAATCTGAGAAAAAAATACGATTTGCCAGAACAACGGCAGAGTCAGCTGTTATAATCCCCCTGTGTCCATGAAATGAGAAATGATTCTTGCTGTGACGCTTGGTTTTATGAAACACAGAGGCTTTTCATCCGCACACAAAATCTGATTTATCAAGCCGGTCTCCCTCGGTAACCTGCTGTCACTCTTTTTGTGCGTCTCTCTACTCCATTCACTTACTTAAATTACACTTTGTTCATTCTTTCCTGTTTTTAATAAAAACTGAATGATAGTAGCTGATGGAAAAGAGATGCTGTATTGCTGTATTTCTCCAGCTGTCTGCTGCCGACGCAGGAATATATCTCCCTTGGCAAAGCTTTCCAATTTAGACCCATGGCAGGATTCTATTACCTGGGTACTCAGGGCAGATGCTGTTTCTACCTCTGCAAAGCCAAGTCACCAAGTGAGCTCGGCCCTCTTGTAAACAAGATGCTCTCTGCATTTTTGAATTACCCTGAAATATAGACGCTATGTGTCTCATATCACCTGTGGTTTGGAATTTCACACCGTTTCTTTTCATATTGGTTGCTGGATGGATGGATAATGGTGGATATTCTCTTTTATGGATGCTTTGTTTTCTGTGTGTGTGTGTGTGTGTGTGTGTGTGTGTGTGTGCGTGTGTGTGTGTGTGTGTGTGTGTGTGTGTGTGTGTGTGTGTGTGGATTGTTTTAACATATATACCCCCTCCCTCGTGTTTGTGTGTGTGTATTATTTTAAAGGACCATACTGGTCTAAATATGATTAGATCTCCTAAAACTAGCCACCCAACGTATATCACATTACCGCAATCCATTTTCCGAAGTAAAGCTGATGTTAAAAGATATTTGCGTTTTCGTGTTTTACTTACATTTCAAAAGTTGAACGTGATGGCTTCAAAACCTATTTTTGTGTGTGGCTGTAAGCCAGCGCACCAATGATAGCAAATGTCTGGTTGTCACTCCCTCCCTCCCTCCCTCCCTGGCTTCCTCCATCCTGTTGTTGACCTGCAGTTCTATGTTGCTACCACAAGAGGCAGTGGTCCCTGAACCTGCAGTTCTATGTTGCTACCACAAGAGGCAGATAGACTGCATTTACCGTTTTCGGCCACGGGAGGGCAGCAACAGGCTTAGATAGACTGTGTTCCTTGTTGAGCGTAGTTCTAGCAGTACAGTAGGACCCCACTCATCCGAACTTCAGAGATCCGAACCTCCCGGTCTACCGGACAGGCTTAAAAAACGTTTGTTTTTTTTAGCCTGCTATCTGGTTACTGGTGGGATTTTCATTACAGTACTGTATCCTACTGTGAAAAAAAACAGAACTGTATGTAGACCTATATGTTGCCTGTAGGCTGTAGCCTACTGTCACGTTTAATTTCTTTGTTACTCTTATGTCGAGCGCAAAACGCAAACGAGTCTGCTGCGCGAGAGCTGCATTCCTTGGTAGCCAGAAAGCGCGTCAGCAACCTGAAGCAGCATCGAGTCATTTTTCGTTCCCAGTTAATGGACTTCAGGAACACAGACGTGTTGTGGGCATGTAGATTCGCCTACAAGACCTACTGTATTTGTTAAATAATAGCCTACAGCCCACATTAGCCTACATCTGTTGACTTAGAGACACGACAACTTGTCTGTCATTTCATTTATTTATTTATTGATTATCATTTGCTCTAATTGTTCTAATGTTGGGTTGTTTTTAGGCTATACCATTTTGTTCTGTGAATACAGTAGCCTATCGATGCAGCGTAGGCCTCATTTGAGAATAAAGTACTGTATTTGATCAAAGCACGCACTCAAGTGGAAATTCGGTTATTTTATTATAGGCCACTGTAGGTCTTTTATAGGCTAGGCTATATGAGTTTAGTTGGCTATTTGATTGCAATTTTGATGCATTTTCACAAGTAATTAAGGGTATTTATTGGTCTATTATGAGTCTTTATGAAACAAGTATACCACTTATTGAATTTGGTCTATTTTAACATAAGTTTCAGTCATCCGGACATTTTAGAGATACGAACGACCTTCGGTCCCGTTGGGTTCGGATAAGTGGGGTCCTACTGTACTTATAACAAACACCTACTGCTAAATCACCTCAACTTCCATACAACACCTCCACAGCTACTGCTCGGCCCCGGAGTGGGCTATAGACACACGGTCTCCAATGAGGGGTGCATGGGGATGGCCTGGCAATCACTGACCTGCCCCCCACAACCTCTGACCTTAGGGGGCGGAGTCTCGCCACTATCCACGCCACGGTCCCCACATCTCAGCCCCTGAGTTGGCTAAAGACACAGTTTTCACAGTTGGGTGCATGCGGGTGGCCCGGAGAGCAGTACACTGTCCTCGAGGGGACAGGGGAAACCTCCCCTGCGCGCTCGTGGGGGCGGAGTCTCGTCACCACGCCAATATCCACACCAAAGACCCCACAACTAAGCCCTTGAGTGAGGTAGAGACACACAATCTTCACTGGTGGGTGAATGGAGATTGCCTGGAGGTCACTGTACTGTCCGCGAACGACTGTGACCCAAATGGGCGGAGTCTCGCCACCACGCCACTATCCATGCCACAGACCCTACAACTAAGCCCCTGAATGAGCTAGAGACACACGGTCTTCACTGGGGGGTGCATAGAGATTGTCCGGAGGCCAATGCAGTGTCGTCGACCAACTCAGGTCCGAGGGGGTGGAGTCTTGCCACTACGCCACTATCCACGCCATGGACCACAGAACTCAGCCCAAGTAGGCTAGAGACACACCGTCTTCTCCGGTGGGTAGCCTGGAGAGGGATACACTGCCCCCAACTGGCTATAACCCAAGGGGGTGGAGCATCGCCACCACGCCACTATTCACGCCACGGAATCCACAACTCAGTCCTTGAGTGGGCTAGAGGCACACGGTCTTCAATGGGGGGTGCATGGAGATTGCCAGGAGGTCACTGCACTGCTCCCGACCTGCTCTGACCTTGGGGGCAGAGTCTCGCCACCACGCCACTATCCAAGCTACGGACCCCACAACTCAGCCCTTGAGTAAGCTAGAGACACACAGTCATCACCGGTGGGTGCAGAGATTGCCCGGAGGTCAGTGACGTGTACACGATCAACTCTGACCTGAGGGGGCGGAGTCTCGCCACCACGCCACTATCCACGCCACAAACACCACAACTCAGCCCCTGAGTGGGCTAGAGACCCACGGTCTTCACCCGTGGGTGCATGGAGATTGCCCGGAGGTCACTGTACTGTCCCCAACCAGCTCTGACCAAAGGGGGCGGAGTCTCAACCACGCCACTATGCACGCTATGGACCCTGAAACTTAGCCCTTGAGTGGGCTAGAGACACATGGTCTTCACCGGTGGGTGCATGGAGATTGCCCGGAGGTCACTATACTGTCCCCAACCAGCTCTCCGCCCCTGGTTATCTGGGTTTATCTCTTACCTTTGTCCAGAAACAGAAGTTGAACCAATTGCAGCAAAAGCTAACGTTACAGGAAACATCAGTGTAACTGCTTTAGCCACTGACCGCTACCATTAATATTATGGCAGCTGCTGCTACTGTAGTTGTTGTGAGCTCATGAGCTAACTGGCTATCCCACTTTTATTATGCTGGATTAGCATTGGAAGCATTGGAACTGATGTGTCCAGGTGACAAGACCTATCATAATTTATCAGACATTATTTCATGTCATTTCAATTCACAGCTATTTCAGTGGCATGACTAGCTTCCGTCCTACCAGTCCTGAACAGAAACAAGCCAGCCACGCACATACAGTAAGCCAGGTGGACCTAGCCTGGTTAAATTGTTCCCTCGTTGCGCTGACAACTCGCCCCGGTTAGTTTCAAATAATTTTAAGTAGCTATTATTTTTGTTTTAACCGTTAAAACGCGAAAATGAAAAGATCTTTTAACGTGAGCTTTGCTTCGGAAAATTGATTGCGTTAAGGTGATATACGTTGGGTGACTAGTTTAAGGAGATCAAATCATATTTAGACCAGTATGGTCCTTTAACATATATATTCCCCCTCCTGTGAATGATAGACACATGCTGTCTCTTTATATATCCCGTTGTCTCTCATCTCTGATATCCATCTCTCCATGGATTAATCAACACCCCGGGCTGCCTACTATTCTGGGTGTTGATAATATCATAGTGCTTGATGTAAATTACTTTCTGTTCCTGGTCTGACGGTGTCGCCCCTCTGTGTGGTCACCAGGTGCGTAACGTTACTGTGGACGGGGGCTTCGGCGTCTGGTCGGGCTGGGGGGCCTGTAGCCATAACGACGGGGGCATTGCTGGTTCCTGCTTGTGTCGGACGCGAGCCTGTGATAGCCCTGCCCCTCAGTGTGGAGGTCAGCAGTGTCATGGGATCAGTGTTGAGGTCGCTAACTGCTCCAGGTATCTGTCCGTCCATCCATCCATCCAACCATCCATCCATTATTGATCTATCTATCTATCTATCTATCTATCGATCTATCGATCTATCGATCTATCGATCTATCGATCTATCGATCTATCTATCAATTCTGCCATCTATCTAGCTATCAGTTCATCCAACTTTCCTATCCATCTATCAATCTTTCCAGTCCATCTGTCCTTCCATCTATCCGTCCATCCAACCATGTTTCCCATCCATCCATCCATCCATCCATCCATTCATCCATCCATCCATCCATCCATCCATCCATCCATCCATCCATCCATCCATCCATCCATGTAGTGCTGGGTGTGTGCCCCTGGTGACCTGTGGTGTGTGTGTGTGTGTGTGTGTGTGTGTGTGTGTGTGTGTGTGTGTGTGTGTGTGTGTGTAGGAACGGGGCGTGGACCCCCTGGACCTCCTGGTCCCCCTGCAGCACCAGCTGTGGCATCGGCTTCCAGGTCCGCCAGCGATCCTGCAGCAACCCCACCCCTCGCCACGGGGGGCGCGTCTGCGTGGGGCAGAACCGCGAGGAGAGGTAGGACACACACATACACACACACACACACGTGTAATATCTATGAGAGCAAGAATGGGACACCAACATACACATATTGATTGAATTGATTGATTGAAACCTTTATTTATACTCAGGTGAGCTCTGAGGTGAGGCCACCTCATTTGCAGAGCTGCTGAGTGTACAACATAATAGAACAACAAAACAACAAGACAATGTACAGTGCACACATATCTACACACAGGCACAATTGTGAGGAGAAATACATATTAATCTTAATAATAATAATCATAATAATAATAACAACAAGAATAATAATACGTATCATTATTATTATTATTATTATTATATATTATTCATAGTGATTCTTCTTATAATAATAATAATAATAATAATAACAACAATACACTGATGTCACACGTGCAGCAGACACTGCGTCTATCACTGCATAATAGCACCCACACTCAGGGTGCAAGATTTAAAAAGCGTGCGGAAATAATTTGTGTTTTTGGGTGAATTTTTGCAGTTTAAAATCAGGACACAGCACACTACCAGTTGCCACTCAAGCGGTGTAAAATTAAACTTAACGGTAGCGTTCTTTCAAGGACTTTCAAAATAAAAGTAAAGGAAAACAAATCTACTTTTTTTTTTACTCACTTAGCATTGGTCCGAATGATATACTGTATACTGAAGTATGAAGTATATTGAATCTGATATACTGAATAGCTTATATTTGGAGGACCTGTTCATCAGTTAAGGACAACCTTAATCTAAATGTATGCAAGCAGACCATGAAAACGTGTTTATCTGAGACGAGGCGAGGGGGGGGGGGGGCTTCCAAGTCCAGTGTTAATTTGGAAGAAACCAAATCCACTGAGAAAGATGGTGTTTGGCTTTTTGAAAGAGGTTATGGTGGCTTTTCGAGGTGGTCTATGACATAATTAAAATAATACATTCAGCTCAGTAGAGGAAATAATCATAGCTCCGCATTGTAAAATGTAATGGTAAACAAACCGAAATGTAAAAAAAATAAAAATAACACCCCCAAATCTGAGGGGGCACGTGCCCCCTCAAGTACTAGGCATGATGCTTCTGCACACTCCATCATCTTATAACTGCGCTTGGTGAAGCATGACTACTCTCTCTTTTTTTATCGATTCGGTCTACCATTGTGACACCCAATTAAGAATGAGTGGGATGTCTGGGTTTGGTAATTATCTGGGTTACACACACACACGCACGCACGCACACACAAACACACACACACACGCCTGCCAGATTTCTGAAACTCGGAAGGCTTGGAGTGTAATAATCACCGGTAAAATAATATTTAATAATTTGTTTGTGTGGTTCTAAAGCAACACCCAAAGCCTTCGGAAAATTCGCTTTTGCAAAAATGAAAGGGATAAGACAGAAAGAGACATGAAACAGCGCAGGGGGTGAAAGGTCAAGGTGAAGTATCTCCCGCACAACTTTTTTTAAATGAAACTTCACTTACAGGCATTAATGAGGCCGCTTCACACAGAATCCTCGGTGTCTGGAAGTTTCATCCGTCTATATCAGGGGTGCCCACACCTTTTCAGCTTGGGAGCTACTTTTAAAATGACCAAGTCCAAATGATCTACCTACATTAAAAATGCTAAACATATTTTTATATATATATATACACTGAGTATATCTTATGTTGGTATACCTTGCATACCTGCATGAACCCGTATGGCACAATACAACACAACATTTTTGGTCATTAGCCTACCTTACTCTGATGACTTGCACTGAATGGAATCAGCCAGGGTTGCATAGTCCGGGCAGTAGCTGCTGGTAGCCATCCTCAAGCAGGCCTCCAAATGATCATCAGTCATGGTGGAACGGTATTTGGACTTAATAATCTTCATGTGGGAAAAGGCTGACTCACATAAATAAGTGGAGCCAAATAATGCAGTCAAGAAGGTAGCACATTTCCTCATGTTTGGGTACTTTTCCTCTGTGAGTAAGTTCCAGAACTGTCCATGAGCCCTGGCCTTCAGCTGAATGTCAGCTTGTAGTGTCAACATCTCGTCCTCCACTCCAGACGGGTTCAGGTGAAACAGCGTTGCGATTTTTGATGCGAGTGAATCAACCTCAACATCTTCCTGAAATGGGTAGCACATAAATGTAGCGACTGGCTCGAGTACAGCAAAGTCTTGAAAGCGTTTGTCAAACTCTGATACAATTGTCCCAATCTGCTCTGCGAAACGCGCACTGTCAAGTTGCGCACAAGCCTTCTTTTGCATCTCCAACTCTGACGCAAGGTTTTGGAAGTTCGCCAAATCATGGCGCTGCAGTTTTGAGGACACATGTTGCAATTTTCGTTTGAAAGCATTAACTGAGCTAATCATATTGACCACGGTTTTGTCTTTTCCTTGCAGCTCTAAATTAAGATCATTCAACATGTTGGTCAGATCGGTTAAAAATGCCAAGTCTAGCAGCCAC
>NC_140235.1:17455207-17467707 GCF_949987555.1 Borostomias antarcticus
CCCTCTCCAGCAGTTGAGGCGTAGGAAGGGTAACGTTGAAGGACTTGGAGGAAAACGCATTATTGCAAGTAGGATGTTGTTTATATGCCCTGTTCCTGATAGCTGACATGCTTTTAACACAATAACACAACAAAGGCTTGGTAGCTTAATTGGAACAGTAGGAGTCTCATTGGGTATGAAAGTACTGTAGTCTCTTTACACAGGCGTGTTTCCACAGTATGCTTAAAACAACAAAGATAGAGTAGCTGCTGGATTCTGAGGGGTTTATTGCTTGTGTTAAACATCTAAAATAAACTATATAGGCTTGAATAAGCCTGTCGGCGGCATAACGCTATTGGATAATGAGAGCTGAGTAATTAACCAATCGTGCTGTGCGGTAATCCTGCCTGGTAAACGACCTAATTAAAGATGATTCATGTCTGTTTCATGTGCTCTCATTAACATCTGAGATGAAGTTTCCATGCACGTTTAAGTGTCAGTTCGTTCCCTCTGCCTTCTCACCGCCGCATACCCATATGGCGTACAGTACCGCCGAGCTTTCATCAATAACACAAAGTTTCAGCATGGCTCATTTCTGCTGAGGGCCGCACGAACGGAGATGTATTTGGTCTGTCAGAATCTGTGTAAATGAGAGCTCGCTTTTCAGCCATCATGCTTCTCCATCGAGGGGCAGCGATAGCTCATAGTCAGTCTTGTCCTCAGAGGCCCAGAGGCCTATAGATGATAAAACCTCGGCATCCCCGGTGTATAAATTTAGCTCCTTCTGTGTCTCGAGTCAAAGAAACCACTAATTTGCTGCAGACCACTCAGAAGCCAGACGGATCTGCGATGGTGATGCTACTGTCAGCCCACCCTGGATTCCCTTCACACACACACACACACACACACACACACACACACACACACACGCACACACACACACTCACACACACACTCACACTCACACACACACACACACACACACATCCACACACACACTCACACACTAACGTGTGCACACACACACACACACACACACACACACACACAGCCTCATGCCCTGTGGTCCCTGTCCTTCACAGGTACTGTAACGAGCACCTGCCCTGCCCCCCGCATGTGTACTGGTCAGCATGGTCGGCATGGGAACGCTGCAACGTGCCCTGCGGAGGGGGCATCCAATCACGACGCAGGACCTGTGAGAACGGCAATGAATGTCCAGGATGTGGCCAGGTAAATCACCCACACAAACGACACACACTCTCTAACCTGACCCACACCATCAGACACAATAGACACCCATACAAACTACACACACTCTCTACCCTGATACACCATCAGACACAATAGACACCCATACCAACTACACACTCTCTACGCTGACACACACCATCAAACACAATAGACAACCATACAAACTACACACACTCTACCCTGACACACACCATCAGACACAATAGACACCCATACAAACTACACACACTCCTCTATCCTGACACACCATCAGACACAATAGACACCCATACAAACTACAAACACTCCTCTACCCTACAACAATGACCTGTGGAGTTCCCCAAGGGTCCATTCTGGGGCCTCTTCTGTTCAATATTTACATGCTCCCACTAGCTCAGATTATGGAAGACAACAAAATATGTTACCATAGCTACGCAGATGACACAAATTTATATCACCATATCACCAGGGGACTATAATCCCATACAAGCGCTAAGTGCATTGAACAAACCAACGATTGGATGTGCCAGAACTTTCTTCAACTAAACAAAAATAAAACTGAAGTAATTGTCCTTGGAGCCAAAGAAGAACAATAAAAGTCAGTGCTCAGCTCCAATCAGTAATGCTAAAAATCAAAAACAAAGCCAAAAATCTTGGTGTAGTCATGGAGTCTGACCTGAATTTCAACAGTCACATTAAGACAATTACCAAGTCAGTCACCTGAAGAATATATTATGGATTAAAGGATTTATGTCTCAGCAGAATCTGGAAAAACTTGTCCATGAGTTTATCTTCAGTAGACTCGACTACTGTAACGGTGTGTTTATGGGTCTCTAAAAAATCGATCAGACAGCTGCAGCTGATTCAGAACGCTGCTGCTCGAGTCCTCACTAAGACTAAGAAAGTGGATCACATCACTCCAGTTCTGAGGTCCTTACACTGGCTTCCTGTCTGTCAAATAATTGACTTTAAAATACTGCTGTTGGTTTATAAAGCACTGAATGGTCTAGGGCCAAAATATATTTCTGATCTGCTGCTACGTTATGAACCATCCAGACCTCTCAGGTCGTCTGGCACAGGCCTGCTTTCTGTCCTCAGAGTTAATAAAACATGGAGACGCAGCATTCAGTTTTTATGCCCCACATATCTGGAACAAACTTGCCGCTGCTTTTCATTAAATCTAATAATTATTCATTCATACACTGCACTGTAACTTTCATTCCTGTATTTTATTTTTCCCGCATTTTGTTGTAAATGTCCTTTATTTTTATTTATTTTTGCATTTCGTTTTATACAACCTTTTATGTGTTTCTTGCACTTTGTCGTGATGCTTTTAATGTCTCATGTAAAGCTCTTTGAATTGCCTTGTTGCTGAAATGTGCTATACACTGTACAAATAAACTTGCCTTGCCTTGCCTTGCCCTGACACACCATCAGACACAATAGACACCCATCGCAACTTTTCTCTGCATCCACTTTGACCTTGCTGTCTCTCTCTTTCTCTCTCTCTCCCCCTCTCTCTCCTTATCTCTCTCTGTCTCTCTCTGTCTCTCTCTCTCCTTCTCTTTATCTCTCTCTCTCTGTGTCTTACTCTCTGTATCACTCTATCTCTTTCTCTTTCTGCCTTACTCTCTCAATCTCTCATCTCTCTCTGTCTCTGTCTCTCTCTGCCCCTTTCTGTAGATAATAGCACACTGGCCTTTTTAGGTGCTGAATCTAAAATACTGCCTGGGTGAACTTAACCCCCCCCCCCCCACCTCCATATCTACACAGCTCTGGGCTATAATAACATCTGGACAGATATATGACCAAGAGTCTATCTCTGTCCCCACACGCAGTGTCTGTGTACACTATCAATAGCCTCAGAACTTTGATGATGCAAGTACAGAGATGGAATGAGAGCTATGCAAAAGCTCCCCGGAGTGTCAGAATGGTGTGATAGTATTTTAAACTGGTCTAGTCAAAAGATTTACCAAGATACGTTCAAAAGGTTAAGTCTGGTTTATTGTGAAAAACAATACGTGCGCAAGGACTTCCTGAACAACGCAACAAAGGTGGTTTCGTCAGAGAAGTGAATTCAGCCTCTTCTAGCTGTGGCTTATATGCAGTCAAAACACAGGTAAGGTCCTTCTAGGATGTGATTGGCTAACTCATTGCACGTCATGTGAAATGGCAGGCGTGGCCAAGAGTACAGACGTGACAAACAAAGAAAACAAAAGGTCTGAAGACGAAGGTGTGGCCCTTCTGACTTAAACAAAGAGATGAGGAAGAGCGAGGCAGAGGGGGTGGTTACAATTACAAAAGGGGGAGAGTTGAGGTGTTTACAATTACAAAGGGAGATTGAAACTAGGGGTTGCAGGGGACTTGATGAATACTTGGGGGGAGGTGATGAATTACAAGAGAAGTGAGAGGACAAAGGTTTAAGGTGTTTGGATGTAAATTCCTGGACAATCCCCCATTTGTGCCTGAACAGGTACACAAAAATAAAATATAAAATCCAAACACAGTGTAAACAGTCAGCTATGCTATACATGTGGAAATGAAATAATCTCTCCACTAGGTGGAGCAAAAAATTATTTTCTTTCCACGTGCAAAATCACGCACCAAAACCCCTTGTTTCAGAAATTTGACAGGAAACAAGATAAAAAAGATGACATGATTATATACTATTTATAGTCTAAGAGTGGACAACCATTCACCAAAAAACTTGATTTAACAAGGCAAAAAAAATAAATGGTTACCAGTGTAAGAAGGGCAAAAAACCTCTTGGTCAATTTAGAGGAAAAACCCAAACTTATTTATCAACTCATGTTTCAACCATTGTAACTCTTGTAAACAAATATGATATTTTTCAGATTATTTCAAAGTTCATTCACTCTTGTGAATAATCGCATGTGATGTCCTATGGAACATAGCTTCCATGTGTGCGTCTCTGAATGTTTAATGTAGGTTCCAGTGTGTGCGATTAGAGGTGCAGTCATTTCTGTTGAGATTGTCCATGTTGTCATACCACAACCACAAGAAGGAGGTGACCGGCAAGGTCAGTCTCCGATTGCTCATCAGAGGAGAGGAGAGTGTGGCGGTGGCTGTCAAGGTCACTCTTGTTCACAGTGTATATCCAACAGTCATTTAGGTGACACTTCTCTTTTGGGCAATAGAATGTCACTGGGGAATGCAAGGCGTCTTCTCTTCTAGATCGCAACTTCAATGTCGCGTTGTTTGAATCAGTTATGTTCAAATAGTTGCAGTGTGTGCAGGTGTGTGTGCGTGTGTGGTGCATCTTGTGAGGTCATGGCTGTGGAGTTTCTCCATGTTGCCATCATAACGATCATGAGAAGGAGGTGACCAGCAAGGTCATTTTTCCTCCGATTCCTCGTCAGAGGAGAGGACAGTTGTGGCAGCTCATGGCTTTGGCCTCTGAGCCCTCTGGTTCAGCTGCATCCTTGATCTCCTGGTGTTGGCGATCCCCTGGTGGACCGTCCTCTGCTGCTTGGACCCGTCGGCAATGGCTTGCATGGATCCACGAAGTCCTCTCAGATCGCTGTCTGCGTGATGAGTAGAACCTGGTACGGCCCGAGCCACCTCGGCGAGTTCCAGCTCCTTCGTCTGTGGTCGCGGACCAGGACCCAATCCCCAGGAGAGATGTGATGCAGGAACCCCTCCTTAGCCTCAGGAATGGCCGTCCTCACTCTGTTGAAGACATCCCTGGCATGGAGAGAGTTCAATAAAATCCATTATTACATGTTCCCATGGCCCACTTGTCCGAGGATGTGCTGACAGTTCCATTTTTTGACGGGTAGGTTCCTCCCGCAACATCTACTTCTCTTCCATGTTTTCTGGCCTGTTCTCAGGCTGCTTATCTGCTCCTGGTAGTCTCTTGTCTCCCCACTGGGCAGGTCCACATAGAGCGGTCAGCCAGCGAGCTCTCGGAAGGTGAGGAGGGAGTCCCTGTCCTGGTTCAGCAGGGTGAAGGTGCGGTGGGACACCACACGGCCAGGGCGCCAGCAGCACGTACAGGCTCTTGAATTGAACCCGGTCCATCCCTGTACTGCTCCACGTAGGGTCGGCCCGGGTCGTGCTGCTGGAGGGCTCACCTCGGCGCTCCCGCTCCCCCAGTACAGGCTGATGAAGTGCTCCGTCTGTGGATCCACAGATGAGAGAGACAAACAGAGACAAAAACAGAAGAGCAAAAGGAGAGTCCTCTGGTCTCCCTGTTCCCCTCCTTGGTCAGGAACGGTTATCAGCAGTCTGTTGGAGATACTCAGAAACATGGTTAAGCGCAAGCTCCTGCTTTGGGGAAAAAATGTTGTTATTCAGTCAGGAAAACTTAAACGGTGTCTGTTCAAGTGTCATTTAGAGCCAGTCTGCAGTAGCCTACAGTGACATCAGGGGCAGTGTTAGAATGACTTTAACACGCCCAGTCCCCAGTCATGATCAAGGCAATTGGATTTGGCTCTCGAGTTTCTCTCGCGATTTTATGAAAATAAAATAAAAATAACCACATTCTCGTCTCAACAAAACAACACCCCCTAAGGGTGAAAGCAAAAATTTCCTGAAGTCAGGATAAAAATAGAGATGGGGCAAAGAAAATGACACTAAAATGAACTGGCTTCATTTACAATTAACTAATCAAAAAACTCCATCAAAGCTTCATTTGTATAGCTAAAATTTGTATATCTAAAACCTCCCTCTTCTGCATTTGAGGACAGAGTATTTGGGCACTGCTCCTGTTTCATACTTATCTGTCGCTCACAGTGAGTTGGTGACCTGGCGTTGGCCTTGCATCTCACGAACCCCAGATCGCCCATCTGTAGGGAAACAGGCCAGTAACCTCCATCTCCACCTCCGGTCCTGTGCCCGTCTCCTGGTTCGGCATTCACCCATCACTCCCGGAACGACAGTTGTCTGTAAAAAACACTCAGAAAAAACACTCAGGCCCGATGAATGTGCCTCAAACTATAAACATGAGATATTTAACATAACCATTTAAAAATATATAATTGGGTTATGAGATGCTGCATTCAGATTAAGACACTGGCAACCCTTATCTATTCCCCCCACTATTATGCACAAACCTTATGTCTTAAGCTACATATCAGAGAGAGAGACAAAACAAACAACAGTTAAACAGACAAACAGCAGGTTCCAAGCAGTCCCCAGGAAGGCATGATCCAGGCTCCTCAAAGACCTGCCGCCCAGGGTCCATAGCACCTGAAAAATAAGACTCAAACACAGACTGGGTTCAATAGCAGAGGGGAAGGCCTACAGCCAACTCCTCAAAAAAAACATCATCATTATATGAATGAAATTCATACAGTAGAATGCATAAACGAACAGCTTATGGCCATTCATTGACTATTGAAACCAACTCCTGAATCAAACACACATTCAAAACCCTGTCAAAACCCTGTCAGACTTTTGAGTTCGCACCAATACCTAAAAGATCCGCTCAGAAAACATTCTTAATAACTTAAGACTCAAAGGCTCTACATCTATTTCATCCTGTTTATTTACCTTAAAAAATTTATATATATATCTCTATCTGAAGCTGCGGCTGGGAGCTGTGGCCTGAGGGCCATAGGTACCTCAAGGGGCGGTAACCCTCGGACACCGTGGTGGACAGCGGTGGTGAGGGAAGCCGTCCGACTGAAGAAGGAGGCCTTCCGGGTTATGTTAGCCCGGGAGACCCCAGAAACAGTTGCAGGGTATCGACTGGCCCGGAGGGCTGCGGCTTCGGCCGTGACCAAGGCAAAGCAGCGGGTGTGGGAGGAGTTCGGAGAAACCATGGAGAAGGACTTTCGGTCGGCACCAAAGTGTTTCTGGAAGACCATCAGACACCTCAGGAAGGGAAAGCGGGGGACCATCCAAGCTGTATACAGCAAGGAGGGGACACTGCTGACCTCAACTGAGGAGGTTGTTGAGCGTTGGAAGGAGCACTTTGAGGAACTCCTGAACCCGACTAATCCACCCTCTACGATCGAGGCAGAGCCGGAAGATGATGGGGGGTCGTCAATGTCCTTGGAGGAGGTCACTGAGGTAGTCAAACAACTCCACAGTGGCAGAGCCCCAGGGACTGATGAGATCCGTCCAGAAATGCTGAAGGCGCTGGGTGTAGAGGGGCTCTCTTGGTTGACACACCTCTGTAACACTGCGTGGAAGTCTGGGTCAGTGCCGAAGGAGTGGCAGACTGGGGTGGTGGTCCCAATATTCAAAAAAGGGGACCAGAGGGTGTGTGCGAATTATAGAGGCATCACATTACTCAGACTCCCAGGGAAAGTTTACTCCAAGGTGCTGGAAAGGAGGGTCCGGCCGATAGTCGAACCTCAGATCGAAGAGGAACAATGCGGATTTCGTCCTGGTCGTGGAACTACCGACCAGCTCTTCACTCTCGCAAGGATCTTGGAGGGGGCTTGGGAGTTTGCCCAACCTGTCTACATGTGTTTTGTGGACTTGGAGAAGGCTTACGACCGGGTCCCCCGAGAGGTCTTGTGGAGGGTTATGCGGGAGTATGGGGTGAGGGGGTCCCTACTTAGGGCCATCCAATCCCTGTACACCCAGAGCGAGAGCTGTGTCCGGGTCCTCGGCAGTAAGTCGTCTGCCTTTCCGGTGGGTGTTGGCCTCCGCCAGGGCTGCGCTTTGTCACCAATCCTGTTTGTGATTTTCATGGACAGGATATCGAGGCGTAGCCGGGGGGAGGTGGGTTTGCAGTTCGGTGAGCTGGGGATCACGTCACTGCTTTTTGCAGATGATGTGGTCCTGATGGCATCAGCTGCCTGCGACCTCCAGCACTCTCTGGATAGGTTCGCAACTGAGTGTGAAGCGGCTGGGATGAGAATAAGCACTTCTAAATCTGAGGCCATGGTTCTCAGCAGGAAACCGGTGGCCTGTCCGCTCCGAGTAGGAAATGAGTCCTTACCCCAAGTGAAGGAGTTCAAGTATCTGGGGGTCTTGTTCACGAGTGAGGGAACCATGGAGAGGGAGTTTGGCCGGAGAATCGGAGCAGCTGGTGCGGTTCTGCAGTCGCTATACCGCACTGTTGTGACGAAAAGAGAGCTGAGCCAAAAGGCAAAGCTCTCGATCTACCGGTCTATCTTCGTCCCCACCCTCACCTATGGTCATGAAGGATGGGTCATGACCGAAAGAACGAGATCACGGATACAAGCGGCCGAAATGAGTTTTCTCCGGAGGGTGGCTGGGGTCTCCCTGAGAGATCGGGTGAGAAGTTCAGTCATCCGGGAGAGACTCGGAGTAGAGCCGCTGCTCCTTTGCGTCGAAAGGAGCCAGTTGAGGTGGTTCGGGCATCTAGTGAGGATGCCTCCTGGGCGCCTCCCTAGGGAGGTGTTCCAGGCGTGTCCGGCTGAGAGGAGGCCGCGGGGTAGACCCAGGACCAGGTGGCGGGACTACATCTCCGCACTGGCCTGTGAGCGGCTAAAGATTCCCCAGGCAGAGCTGGTTGATGCTGCTAGGGAAAGGGATGTCTGGGGCCCCCTGCTGGAGCTGCTGCCTCCGCGACCCGACCCTGGATAAGCGGATGAAGATGATGATATCTCTATCTTGGCTAGTTAAAATCTCCCTAGTGGGTTGTTCAAGGGAACCCCAGCAGGTGGCGCCGAACCCTAGGTTACAGGATTCTTTCTCTCCTTTCGCCTGCTGTAAATGTGACAGTCTTTGATCCAGTGACCAGTTTTACCACAATGAAAACACGCGTCAGTTCTGTCTCCGTTTTCGTTTCCCTCCCTCGGTTTCATTCTGTAGTTTATTCTGTTTCTATACCCTTGATTCTTGTTCGTGTGACGACCCTGTGGTCGTTGTTGGTTGAGAGCAGACGGAAAAACAGAGTTGGGAGGCGGGGCAGCAGCTGCGGGTGAACCAGTCATAGTTTGGGAAGGATGTGTGAGCTCTGAGTGCCGAGTCGGCGTGATAGAGTTCAAAACGGAATGACTAGGAGGGGGGAGGGACTCTGAATATTCCTCTCTCTGATTAATTTCGTCAGCTACGCTTCTTTTTGACTTGAAAAAACACTCGTGTGCGAGTATTTCCCACTTCCTGAATGCATTCCAATCTATCGCATTTCCAGGCTCCCTTCCTAACCTAGTCATTTCAAACGCCTGTAACTGAGCCCTAACAGTTGCTAACTCACTAATATTGAGTGTACCGGACAGGGGGAAATCAGAATGCTTCGCCCAGATCAAATACTGTACACAAGCATCATCCCAAAGCCTTTGCGCAACAATCTTAGCTGGCCCAGACAGCGAACTAGTATTGGTATTCATAATTAACACAATACCCTACAGCCTATAATTCAAAACTAACGGTGAAAAGAAAAGTATAGTTAAACACAGGCGGGAAATAAACAAAGGAATATAATTTCGAAAGAAAACAAAGAAACATTAGACCGGTTAGTACTCACCCAGTCAGGAAGTTCTTTGTTCTCTGGCTCAATGCGGATCACCGGGAGAGTTGTTTTCCGGCGTCTCCTAGACACCCAGCTAGCCTACCGGAATCTAGCAGTTTACGAATTTTAACAGTCTAAAAAGTGTACAAAAATACTTTACCTGGATCCATGGCGCGCGTAACAAACAATACAAAGCAAAGCCGAGGCTCAAACAGTAAACACATAAGACGAACAACCCCGTGCACATACAAGAAAGAAGACAGCAGACTATCACGGGAACGCAAACAAAGAACGACCAAAAACGACTAATATACGACTTAACACACAAACATGCTCGAACTGCACCCTACCTGGTCAAGGCTAGAACGGATGTCTAGATCCTACCAAATACTGTACAGCCCCTTGGTCAAATCTCTACCAGAAACACGGATTGCAAAACTCTCAATCACTTGGTCAAATCTCTACCAGAAACGCGGATTGCAAAACTCTTAATCACGCCCTGTAGCTACATCTCCATTGAGCAAAACTCTCAACGTGCTCGCGGTTTAAACTCATCCGCGACCGGCCAAAGGGAAACCTGTTCTGTGCCAACTCTTTGGCGTATTTAACTCAAAAAACCCCGTTCTAAGCTGCAACCGATAAACAACCTAAAATTGTACATCAACTACAGGGGAACAAGATTCACGAGACCAAACTCTCACTTGAACAGCTTATACCCTCGTAACGAAACAAGGACGAAGTCAAAAGACAATACGATATAAATATCTATTGCTGTTCACATCTCCTTGGATAGTTACTTAAACTCATACCCACGCTGGGGTTTCTGTTTTCAAACAATCCAGACCAACACAACTGAACCAAATCAAGGCAAATACAACTCAGAACCATAAGAGGGTTCGTTTAAACGTACCTGTGAGCCTCAAGAATCCAGTGGAAGAACTGAGGAAATAATCTCGGCGTGCGCTCTGGCGCAAGAGAGAAGATTGATTTTCCAACGCCCACTATGGACCGACACGTCTGTCACCAGTTCATCCACTGGAATCCCGAAGCAACACGCAGGCAGTTCTCCCATTTACCATTCCCGTTCGCCAACTGTGATAGTATTTTAAACTGGTCTAGTCAAAAGATTTACCAAGATACGTTCAAAAGGTTAAGCCTGGTTTATTGTGAAAAACAATACGTGCGCAAGGACTTCCTGAACAACGCAACAAAGGTGGTTTCGTCAGAGAAGTGAATTCAGCCTCTTCTAGCTGTGGCTTATATGCAGTCAAAACACAGGTAAGGTCCTTCTAGGATGTGATTGGCTAACTCATTGCACGTCATGTGAAATGGCAGGCGTGGCCAAGAGTACAGACGTGACAAACAAAGAAAACAAAAGGTCTGAAGACGAAGGTGTGGCCCTTCTGACTTAAACAAAGAGATGAGGAAGAGCGAGGCAGAGGGGGTGGTTACAATTACAAAAGGGGGAGAGTTGAGGTGTTTACAATTACAAAGGGAGATTGAAACTAGGGGTTGCAGGGGACTTGATGAATACTTGGGGGGAGGTGATGAATTACAAGAGAAGTGAGAGGACAAAGGTTTAAGGTGTTTGGATGTAAATTCCTGGACAATGGCACGGCGGCCATGTCAGTTCCAGCGCTTCGTCGTTGGCGGTCCTAGTAAAAATAAAAAAAGCAAGTGTGCGTGTGTGTGTGTGTTGTAAGCACTTCCACCAAGACCACAACAGAAAAGTGTAGCTGTATTTGCTATTCTATAGACTTTCTACCCACAGAAAGAACAGTAGCAGCTAGAGATATTAATCACAAGCCTTTAGGCCAACAGTTGAAGCTGTATGACTGTGTGTGTGTGTGTGTGTGTGTGTGTGTGTGTGTGTGTGTGTGTGTATGACTGTGTGTGTGTGTGTGTGTGTGTGTGTGTGTGTCTACAATATGTGTGTGTGTGTGTGTGTGTGCGTGCGTGCGTGCGTGCGTGCGTGCGTGCGTGTGTGTGTGTGTGTGTGTGTGCGTGCGTGTGTGTGTAGTAGGGAAGAATCACACTGATGTATTCCCAGTGTGAAGGTTAATGTGCCGGGTGAGCTACTGAGATGTAGGGGACTATTTACTGCCGTCGGGGCGAAGCGCAGCCCACAGGAGATTACAGACAAGGATGTAACAAATTAGAGGGTTGAGAGGTCAGTTGCACTCTTTTCTCTCTCTCTCTCTCTCTCTCTCTCTCTCTCTCTCTCTCTCTCTCATGTACCTCCTCTCTCTAACCCCATTATTTCCTTATCTTATCTCTCCATCTCTCCCTGTCTCCTCCGTTTTATTTTCTCTCTCTCTCTCTTCTCCATGATCCCTCCAGTCATTTGGATCCTGTCGCCCTCTCACCGATTCCCCGCCTTTCAGCAGTACAGTACACACACCAGAGGCTGTTACTGTACACACACCAGAGGCTGTTACTGTAACAGCAGCTGTCTCTCCGCCACCCATGCTGTAATTACGTCTGAGCCGGGGCTGCAGACTCCTCCAGCCTCAGGCAAGCCCCACCGACGCCTTCATGTGAGCGGCCTGGTTAACCAACGCCATCGCTGCACATTCACAGTGATCAAAGACGTGTCTGTTCTCCACTCATCTAC
The DNA here is from genome assembly GCF_949987555.1 of Borostomias antarcticus. NCBI lineage: Eukaryota > Metazoa > Chordata > Actinopteri > Stomiiformes > Stomiidae > Borostomias > Borostomias antarcticus. Next base: position 17,467,426 of record NC_140235.1, read on the forward strand.
ACCCGTAACCAGCTGACATCGATCAGTGCAGCAACAGAGTGCATTTGGTGCAACGTTCAGAAAGTGTTTGGAAACAATAGCAAGGGGCATCCTAGAATGCCAACTTTCGTTTGCAGCGTACTAAACTAAACTAAACTATTAGATGAGTTTGTGGGGCTGTTGCTCCCTAGATGCTAATAATGCTGCCACATTAGCTACACAATGATAGAAAGCTAGGTAATAGTAAATGCATTGGATCAAATTTTCAGATGTTTTTAAATGTTAACGGGATTGGTGGCGCAT
>NC_140235.1:17470207-17485207 GCF_949987555.1 Borostomias antarcticus
TTTAGTTTTCGTCAGTCTTTTGACTAAAATGCTATTTAGTTTAAGTTATATTTTAATCATCTGAATTGTTTTAGTCTAGTTTTAGTTGACTAATTCTACAGTAGATTTAGTCCACTAAAATTGAATGGGTTTAGTTAAAGTGCAATAACGCATTATTTAACCATTTCTCTAGAATACTGTATATTCCTGGAGGAAACATATATTAGACTGATGGACAAAGCTACTGAATTACTTTTCTGTGAGCTCCTCTTGCCTGTGTTCAGTGTTTTTTCAACGTGAGCCAGGACTTTCTCAGAAATCTCAGCATTCTGATTGGATCTCTTCCCAAATCATTTTCTAGACATTTCCGTCTATTTTTTATTTGTTAACGAAAATGTCAATAGATTTTGTCATAGCTTTTGTCATCATAAATTAGTTTTTATTTAGTTATTGTCCTGTCTTGATAATTTTCGCCATAGTTTTCATCAACGAAATGTTAATTGTTATATACGTAGAAAAATACATGTACTGTACAGTACATAAATGGTGTCTTTAACACACTGATACACACACGCACACATACACACACATGCACACACACACATACATACACACACAGTCCAGTCAGCCTATGTGTGAGGCAGTAAGGATCATATCAAACCACCTTTTAATTTTATAGGCCACATTCTGAACCCAGTGCACATTATTCAGTTACTCTCCTCTGGGCGGCTGTGTGTTAAAGGTGTTGTGCATAATCAAGCGACTCAGAAAAAATAAAAAACACTCCTCTCTGCATCCCATAATGCACTGCATATGAGTGGTCTCAGCAGGGAGGCAGTAATACAATAAGAGCCTAATGTAATGCAATTTTGCGTTACGCATGCCTCTTGTCACGTTTGGCTGCTTTCTACTGTTTTTTCACTTTCCCTTAATTCTGCCCAAATAGAGACATAACGGAGTGTGAAAGAAGCAATGATTCCTGTTTTTTTTATCACTTATGTAGGTATATTAGCCTGAGAGGTTCCTAAAATGCATCCTGAAAAATTTAATTACAATTTGCACCCAAGTACCCATTCAAAATGCACTTGCCATGACAATTGCGTCCCCCCATGAATTCATGAGTTGAAGAGAAAAACAATATGTGACCGCCGCTGGTAATTTGGTCCTCAACTAGGCAAAGGTCATTTTTCAGTTTTTAACAGATTATGAAAGTGCAGATTGTAAGCTTTCAAATGAGGTCTCATACATTGAAATCTGAACATAGTTGAAGAAGATATGCTTATTTGAATGCTAGTACTGCCAAATCAACTTAGCTGAGAATTCCTCCTCCAAAGTTCTCCAACATTTTCACACCTCTGACTGCCAGGTAATGGGCGTGAACAATAGCCTGGTATCCGCACCCCCAGCCACTCCCCCACTGGACAATCTGTCATTATCTGCCAGAGTGGCTGTCAACTTGGGGTATTACCTGAGAGTGGCTGCCAAGTGAGGTGCTCTCTCACTGATGACCCCATACTCTTTGAGTCAGTATTAATCTTGTTCTTAACTGCATTCACAACACAATATAAGATGAAGTTCAAATTTAACGTTCTTTATTGTCACATACATGATATAAAGTACAAGCATAAGTAGTAAAGTGTACAAAAAAAGGCAACAGTCTAAGTGTTAAAGTGTACAGTCAGTTGTCTGTTTTATAGACGAGGTGCATAGTGTTCATTGTGATCAAGTGTACAACAAAGTAATAACAGTCCCCAGCTCAATACTCAAGGTAATAACAACAGTACTCAGCTCAGTATTCAATATTCTAACAATGCAGTCTGTGCAAGTGTGGGCAAGTCTGTGCAAGAGAACAAGCAACGCTTCAGTATACAAACAGGAAAACAGGAAAGGCTGTGGCCTTTCTCCTGCAGTGCTGTCCGTCCTGATGATCTGCAGTGAATCTACAAGCGGACAGTCTTGTTCTGAGCTGCTGTGGAGTTTGGCGGGGGACATGTGACGTCTCGTCCCTCATCAGAACAGAACTCTCTGATCTTGTCAAAGAGATACGTCTGTCTGGCCATGTCCAGTCCGGGTGGGGCTTGCACAAGAAGACCTTCTCTGGGGGGCAGGACATCAGGCTTGCGCAGCAGCTGAAACTCGACTGCCTATGCATCACGGTGTTCTCTGGCCACAACCATGCCAGGTCTCTCAGTATCAAAACTGCAATAGAATAGAAGGAAGAAACTACATTAAACTATTGCCCACAGTACTGGCACTCCATATAGATAAAATAGTACCAGAATGTGTTGATTAAATAGACTAGCTAATGCATGATAGGATGAACGTATTCTCACCTGTTGTGCAAAATCAAAGCTGTAGTGCATAGTGATCTTCTTGCTGGCTGGTATGGAGGGGCCAAGGGAGAGCTGCAAATCCTCACCTTTTTGCTCATCCTGTAACCAAAACAAAAAACAAAGGTGTCAGACTACCATAGCTCTCATGCTCTCTCATTCTGTTTCTCTCTATAATATAGCTACCTAGCTCGATATTAGCTGCCACGCTGGCTAGTTTAGGAACAAAGGGCTAGCTCAGCTAACTAGCATGTTAGCTAACGTTAGCTAGCTAGCCTTTGTTAGTTTGTTATGCTAGCTAGACTTGTTTAGAAAGGAGCTACTGCTAAACGACTAACGTTAATGTAATGTAAACAGCACAGATAGTATAAAGATCAGCTTACCCCAAAGCAAAGCAGAATGCTTGGCGGTGGTGTGAATCTGCTACATCGTTCGCGTTCGCTTGGTAGCAACTTGCTTTGCTGATACAGTCATCTCTGTATCACAGGACATCAAGAATAAACTCTGTGTACGAACGAGTCCTGCTCTGCTGGAGTTTTAGCTGCTTTTAAAACTCTTTCCATGTCCTGGATGCCATCCCCGTCTTCTCTTTAGCAAAAGCTGTAGCATCCATGCTTAAACTTGGGAATGAATGTAAACAAAGCTGGGGGGGTGGGGGCGGAGAACCCGGAAGCAATAGCCAATGAAACCAAATCATGCTAATCGATCTGCCCGCCCCCAAGCCCGGCTCGAAATCAGCTAAAAACTAGCTTAGTTTGCAGACTAATTAAACGTATTTCGTGAACCTAAAACTGTTGTCTGTTATAGTAAGTGGGTTCTTCACAACTTCAACTTTGGTAATACAAAATAAAACAAAAAACGAAAAAAAAAGTTTTTTTTATGTATTTTGCCCTCTAGCGCATTTCGGGGTTTGCCGAGTTGCGGACCAAATCACCAGCCGCTGTCACATTTAGTTTTGGGACACTACATGGAATGTAACTGCATAAGATATTCATGACTCAAACAAGCAGATGCGCCGATCACTGATGGCAGCAGGTTGAAATATCAGGTAGTATTCAGGTTTCATGTTTAGTTTAATGATAAATCCCATATAAATGGTTGGAATTCTAATGATGTGCAAGTGTGATTTTGTCAACTTTAGTGCTGTCTGCTAATAGCAGCCTGTGAAGCTGCACGATAAGACCGTGATAGCACGTTAGCTCACGACAGCAGCTTCCGTAATATTAACGGTAGCTGTCGGTGGCTAAAAAGCAGATAGCTAACTTTACAACGATGATTCCTGTAGCTATTTTGATTTTGATGCTATTAGTTCAACTTCTGTTTCTCGGGCAGGAACGGAGACGAACTCGCATTAGCAGCAAAGCAGCTAGAGGAATGATCTTAACATTAGCTAACTGCTTTGGCTACTGCGAGCTACCGTCTTCTTCACTTCTCCTTCGGTAAAACATGACACCGTTGTGTTGTGGTATTGAGGAGGGCTTAGGCAGAAGCAGGAAGAGAAACCACTTTTGCCCCATATAAGTAAAATAATGGTCTCATAAGCATTTTTCTATTGTAAAATTGTGTTCACTTGTTTTAGTTTGCAAACATATTCAATTTACTTAGCATATCTACTGGCTACATGATAACATAGCTTTCAAGTTTCGTGCGAGCAAGTCGTGCCTGCAAGCCAGGGAGAAATGACAGGAGACCGTGGCGGGACAAAAGTCGCATCCCGTAGAGGGACAGAAGTCGCATTGTGATGGCTTAGAACCAGAGGGGGGCGCGAGTGACATTTGGGCAGAATGAACAGGTGAAATGAAAGCTCTTGAAGAGATCTTTCTAATGCTATTGGTCAGCTTTGTATGTAGTTTTAATGTGAAAGATACATCTTGAATGCAGTCAAGACAAATTATTTTGCCTCTTAACTTTTGTCAAACCCCCTGGTTCCAGTCAATTGGATTATAGGCTATAGGCTACTTTCGTTTACAATGATGTTACCTTATGAACACAAATAGCTTAACCTATAGGCCTACATAAAAACAATAGCCTAAAACCATGTTTATTTACAATGTATTTTCTTTCATTGATAGCATGCCAATATTTAGGGTGAGGAAAACGACGCGTGGTCTCTTTAGCCCTGAGACCATCAGGCAGGCAGCTCAGGAGGTCGTTGAAGGCTATATATATTATTATGATATTATGTCTAATAATACATTCGTTGAAAGTAAAGAGAATTACATGCCAAAAAAATCAGATAGGACACACTTTGCAGCAGTGCGACTTTTGCCCCTCTCCTATGAGACTTTTGTCCCGCTCGGCAGGGACAAAAGGCGCATTGCGCTCCGTTCTCGCCCTATTTATGTTAAACTCTTATATCCTAGCACGAACATTACAGTTGATAATAGTGAAGGACATGTGCAAGTTGTTTGTCATAAAATGTGGAATCTCTATCTCTATTAATATCGGAGTAAATGGAATCAAACCAAAAAGTGCGACTTTTGACCCGGTTCTCCCCTACACACAGTTAGCTAGCAACTACGTGGACAAAGGCTGATCTACTATACGGAATTGGACCGAGGAGTGTTCTCATATGGAACTAGGCTAACACAGTTGTTTCAAGACCAGTAGTAACGTTTGTGGTTTCATTTTTGTCCTTCTCTTGGCTATTCTTGTTGGGGTGAATTGACCAGCTGTTTCAAATCGCCGGACGAGATGCCCGCTTCTATGACTGGATCTACAGCAAACAAGCATAACAGTGCGTCATGAAGACCGACGACTTGCTACACTAGGCCGTTTCAGACGAGGAGCGATATCCGCGCATTGTAATTCATTTTCAATGAGAGAGGCGAGCGGACAATTTGGGAGCCGCGGACAATCTGGGGCGGAGCGGCAAGCGGGCGCGACCCCGTGAAATTGTCGCGCGCGTGCTCGTTGCCCGCGACAAGAGCTGAATTGTAGTCAGCTTTCCCCGCTGCGCGCAGGACGCGTGCGTCCCCCGCTGATCCGCGCGAGAATGCAGGCGGAATATCGCTCCCCGTCTGAAACGGCCCTTGACTCCTGGAATCCCAAGGTCTTTCATATTGAAATTCTCTTGATGGTCTGGGGAGTTGCGAGACGTGTTAAGGGAGTGCATCAGTCGTGATCCTTGACAGTAGGCTACCAGCCTGCGCTGCGCTCAGCACAAAGTTGGATGAATGGATGGACTTATTGGAATCCTGGAAAATGTTTATTGCGCTCTAAAATCATGAAAGCATAAATGTAAAAATGCAGCAACAGAAGTAGTCTAGATGAGATGGTGGTTTAAATGAATGGCAACACGTAGCCTAGAGGAAAACATAAATTGAGACTGGTGATAATGCTGATAATCTACAGTAGGGCCTACCTCTGGCTGACTTAATGGTTACAACCATTCATCTCTTAGACATGGGCCTATACAATACTTGCACTATCTACTTTGGACGTTAAATCCATCCATCTATCAATCATACTAGCGAATTAAATCCAACACTTGTGGAATGGCCGGTCATGCCAAAGCACCCGCTAACGCAGGCTACCCCCCTCCCCACGATCCAGGGCTAGGAAACCGGTTCATCCAGTTTATTTGAATATAAAATTATTTGGGGGGGGGGTTACAATAGTCTAATCCAGGTTCGCTGGCGAGTGACGAGCTAGTCAGATGGCGCATGCATGTGTGGACATTGTAGGCCGATTCTGTAAAACCTAAAGAATAAAAGTAGGCTACGTTCAACATTCATTGGAGTGGTCCAGTTGGATAGGCTAGTCTAATCTAAATAAATTGAGGACCTGTATTTTCAGTGTTTGCTGGTAGCGAATGCCACAGATAGACAGGGAGGAAATCTATTTGTTTCATTAGGGGCCAGGCAGCGTAGCTGCCGGAACCCTATTGTATTTGCCTATATTATTATTATTATTCTCCTTCCACTGAAGTCTAACTTCCCATGGACAAAAAATCACCAAAATTTGCACATAGCTCCAGTACTATAGCCAAAGTCCTCAACCTGCATTGTAGGTCAATAAACCTGAAGGTGGCGCTACAGCAACAGTCTAAAGTTTAAGACTTAAAAAAATCATAACAAATCAGCCATAGGTGCTATCACTGTAAAACCACCACGTGAATGTAGTCCCAAGTGAGACAAAACCTTCATACACTTTGACCTTGCAGGAATTTTGAAGTCCATCACTCTGATTTCTTCATAAACTGTAAAACCTATCAAACATATCTTCTCCCACATTTTTTGTTCAATTGACACCAAAATTAATATACTGTATCTACAGACTGTCCTTACCAAAGGATCCTCACAGATTTTTGAAATATGAAAAATTGAGCCCACAGCACATCAAAAGGTTTCACTGTTAACAGTTTTGTATACAGTTCCTATTAATTCTCGCCAAATCAATGTCTGATCATCCTCATAAAAAGTGACAACATTGGCCACATATCCAAGATGTAGTATGATTTTTTTCAGAATTTTATCTCAAAAATTGAATTTTTTAAAATATGTTTAATTCTGTCCTCTGAAACCAACACTTCATACAGAGAAAACTACGTTACCCACAATCCAACGCAAGCTCAACGAATCGGAGACATCGCTGTTGGCAACACAACCCAACCCCCGCCGAGGATTACAATGACTAAATCGATTGATTGGCAACTGACTGAGTACACAGCTGCTGAAGTTAATGTTCAATTATGAAAAAAAAGCTAACAAAACCTGTAACCCACATTTTTCAATCAATTAACACTAAAGTTGCTACACTGGATCTTCAAACTGTCATTCACAAACTCATTGACCAGATTATTGAATTATCAAAATTGAGCTTACAATGCATGAAAATGTTTTACTTATTATTATTATTCTCCATCTTCCACTGAAGTCTAACTTCCCGTGGACAAAAAATCACCAAAATTTGCACAAAGCTCCAGTACTATACCCAAAGTCCTCAACCTGCATTGTAGGTCAATAAACCTGAAGGTGGCGCTACAGCAACAGTCTAAAGTTTAAAACTTAAAAAAAAATCATAACAAATCAGCCATAGGTGCTATCACTGTAAATCCACCACGTGAATGTAGTCCCAAGTGAGACAAAACTTTCATACGCTTTGACTTTGCAGGAATTTTGAAGTCCATCACTCTGATTTCTTCATAAACTGTAAAACCTATCAAACCTATCTCCTCCCACATTTTTTGTTCAATTGACACCAAAATTGATCTACTGTATCTTCAGACTGTCCTTACCAAACGATCCTCACAGATTTTTGAAATATGAAAAATAGAGCCCACAGCACTTCAAAAAGTTTTACTGTTAACAGTTCTGTATACAGTTCCTATTAATTCTCGCCAAATCAATGTCTGATCATCCTCATAAAAAGTGACAACATTGGCCACATATCCAAGATGTAGTATGATTTTTTCAGAATTTTATCTCAAAAATTGAATTTTTAAAAATATGTTTAATTCTGTCCTCTGAAACCAACACTACATACAGAGAAAACTACATTACCCACAATCCAACGCAAGCTCCGAAGACATCGCTGTTGGCAACCCTACCCAGCCCCCGCCGAGGACTACAATGACTAAATCGATTGATTGGCAACTGACTGAGTACACAGCTGCTGAAGTTAATGTTCAATTATAAAGAAAAACAGACAAAACCTGTAAAAAATTAATAAACATATCTCATCCCACATTTTTCAATCAATTAACACCACACAACTTGCTCCACTGGATGTTCAGACTGTAATTCAAACTCATTGACCAGATTGTTGAATTATCAAAATCGAGCTTACAATGCATCAAAATGTTTTACAAATGTTTTTACGATACGATATGAATGTACAAAATTAACATTGGAATGTCAACTTTCTTGTTGTCCTCCTATTCTCTCGCTTATTGCTCCTAAACTTGTCGGAAATTGCCTGGCCCCGCCTCATCGCTGCGAAGCAGCTTTAATTGTTTCATTGTTTGTGCTCTGTATGCACAAGATAGTTAATGTTCGGATATAATTGGCAGTAGGGCGGGAAAAAACCCTATCAAAGGCCAAGATTAGAAGGGATTTGAAGATGTAATTGGTCATTTTAAATGGGCCTACTTTATCTTTTGATACCTATTTGAACGGACTGCATCGATCAATGCAATGACTCTCCATGTTTTTCAGTTTTACCCTTTTCATCAATAAAACAATTTTTACAACCATGTCTCATTGATTGGGAAGGCATTTAGAGCTGCCGGTCTATTAGCCTACATTCGGACTCAGAGGATGACATAACTGTTTATTGAGAAACAATTGCAGGCTGGGCTATATGAAGAAATACCACAATGCATGTAGTCTAGATATATTACATTATGGTTAGGCTATAGCCTACACTTTATGGTAGACTGCCCTCTCGCTCGCTAAGCAGGCTACATTGTGGCTGTTTTGTTCATCGCAGAAGCCTATAGCCTAGGCTACACATTAAAAAAATATATTTTTTTTTTATATAGGCCTAGAAGGAATCAGAATATGTGGAAATTTAATTTTAGCCTATTTTAATACAATTCAAATTCTGCTTAGAGGGAATTATTTTCAAGGGACATTATGACCTGAGCATAATTAATAATTATCTAAGTTAATATAGGCCTATGAGAACGCAACACTTTTTACGATAGGCTAGGCCTATGCGTCTTGTGATTGTACTGTAGCCTAGGCTACAACTTAAGGCTTATTAGGCCCTATTGAATTCCTTTTATAGCCTACTAGGCTACTCATTATTATCGAATTATCTAGTTGATATATGAATAAAACAGTAAGCCGTTTTAATGGCTATGGGCTACTAGTTGTAGCTATACACGAGTTGATGCGCTCTGCTCTTACGCACGGTTGAGGCGGCAGCTCAAATACACTTCGCACATATCCTCTGCTATAGCCTCTCACAGACAGCTATGGTGCACTTCATGCATTGGTAGACAGTTCTGTTCTTGCTGCAGCTTGTCTTCACCATGCAGGTATTTTGGTGGGGGTATTGTTCTGTGGACACTGCAAGGGGCGCCACCGGTGGCTGTTTGGACGCCAGAGCGCGCAGCTCTTCAGCCAACTGGAGGATGTCGCATCTGGGGAGGCTCTGCGTCTCTCCACCAGTCCCCAGCGAGTCCAAGCTCCCCCAATGAATAATACTTATTTATAATAGCCTACGTGGCGCGAAACTGTGCATATAATAGGCTGTAGCCAGCGCGAAACTGCGCATTCCCTATAGCCGTTCATGGAACGGCTGGCGGCCGGTATAAATAAATAAAAACATACACACTATTTTCTTATTTGAATGATCTTGAATATATATATATAAATCTCTACTGCGCTCAGACTACATTAGCTGGTGCCCCGTCTTCAAATTTACTTCCGGGGTTTACGAGTAGCCTACCAGTTGAATGCGTTCCAGAAACAAAACGCAAAACCCCCACGTTCACCATATCTTTACTAACAAATATATTAACAATACTGTTATTTTGAGCATTTGACCTAACAGCCACCACTTCTTGACCCGACGTCAGTTACCGAGATAGATAGGCTACTGTAGGCCTAGATATAGGTGTTCGTTATAATTAAATTACATCCAGATGGAGAAAACATGTGTTTGAGAACAAGGTAATAATAACAATTCAACGTTATTTGTATAGCACCTTTCATACAGATAAATTCAGCTCAAAGTGCTTTACAACAGAGCATTTAAATTAAAGAATGTGAAACTTAATGATGCTTCATTCGTAGACTATAGGAGAAAAACACTGAGCCCAGCCTGCTAAATCTACTCAAAGACGCCACCTGGCGGTGGTGCATCACTAAAACGAAATAACACCCGTCGGAAATCCCACGAGATTTCCCACATGATTTCCCTGCCAAATACCGCAAAGGTGAAATGCTGCAGCATGTGACATTTCTAACTTCCCACATCTGTATCTGCCAGGTCTTCTACAAATGCTCTCTTGTCCCTCCTGGCACTCTTCTTTACCTGCCTGTCCTTCTCCTTGTATGCTTATTGGTCACACCGCAGGAGTCTAGGTGATCTGGTGCTCAACATCTTGGCCTTCAGTTTTTTCCGCTCTTCTATTTTCTGCCAGGTGCAAGGAGTAAGCCATTCTTTCTTGTTCCTCTTTCTGTAGCCTAAGATTTTGGTGGCTGACTCTACATAAGGCTTTTTGATGGTATCCCACTTGCTGTTGATATCTGGGCTTTCCCTATGGAGTCAGCCAGTGCACTGAAGCGGTTCCTCAACTCCAATCTAAATGCTTGTATGGTCTTTTGGCATTTCAGTTTGGCTACGTCAAGGTGTTTCCTGTGTTAACTCTGTTTGGCCACTTTCCTCAGTTTCAGCTTGATGTTGGCTGTTGAAAGGTAATGGTCACTTCACGCATCGGCTCCACAGCAAGCTCGGACATCTTGAAGAGACCTGCGCCACTTTCCACTGATCAGGATGTGGTCTATCTGGTTGATGGTGGAACCATCAGGTGACTTCCATGTGAGCTTGTGGATCGTTCTGTGTGGGAAGAAAGTGCAGCCAATGACACAGTTGTTGTTAAGGCATAAGTCAACGAGGCGTTCGCCATTATCATTCAGCACACCGCAGCCGTGCCTACCCATGGCTCTCTCACTGTTGGTATGTCTGCTCCGACCTTAGCATTGATATCCCCCATTATCAGGAGCATATCATGCTGGGGAACTTTGGAGACTGCCTGTTGTAACTCCTCATACCAGGCATCTTTATCCACCTCCTCCACTTCATTAGTTGGTGCATAGCACTGGATGATGGTGAGCTTGCAGTGCTTGGAGTTGAAGCGGGCTCTGATCAGCCTGTCACTGAGGGGTTCCCATTCTAGTAGGGTGTTGGACTTCTCCTTGGAGACCATGAGGGCCATGAGGGTGTTGGTCGTGGTGCCCAGAGTATAGAATGGTTGAGCCGTCGCTCATGGATGACCTGGGCTGTTTTAGATGTTTCAAACATGGTGCAGACCCGAGTAGACTACCTTTCGCTCTCCTGACTTCCCATTGCAGGCTTTCATCAGGAGAGGTCATACTGCCAACAGGTTGGCTTGAGTCCACTGCTAGGTCCGTGTTAGTAGTAATCATCAAAGTTTCTTGGGGTGGAGTCGTTAGCCCCACGCCCAACCCCCAACCTGTAGGACCAGGTGCTGATTTTGGTCTGGACTCCAACCAGAATACCTGCCCGACTTGGTTGAACCTGCTGGGGGCTGAGCCCCCGTCGGTATAGCTATCCGGGTCATAGAGACATGCAAGATTCCCCACCACGACAAGGTAAGCACCACAAGGGGAACCGAATGTATTATAGCCTACAGTAAAAAAAAAAAAAAAAAAATACTTGTGCTATCATCACCTGTTATAATGACAACAATGCCTAGCTAGGTAGGTTCCACTGTCGAAACACTGTTTCCTCGTTTGAAAGCAGGGCTGGCTCTGGAGCAGTATTCTTGGTTAAAATTATGCAAAGCGTAAATTTATAAAAAATCCTGTCACGGTCTGCCCGGGACCCCTGCGGATACCCGCTCCAAATATGACTGCTGACAGGCTGACAGTGTCTGAGGAAAGAGCCAACAGAGGGACAGAGAGAGAGTTGCTTATTTATGTTAGATGTGTTGTGACAGGACTGTTAGACTGAATGTTTCAACGTTGGATTCATATCTCTCCTCTGTTGTGTTCAGAGATTCATCTTTACAGTGCTGCTCATTGTAATGAAAGCTTGTTCACAGAGAGTGTGGGTGGAGCTGTTTGATGAAGCTTTGGGCTGTTTCAGTGCATCCACCACTTTATACTAACACTTTCATTTATGTCTTTTTTGGCTCTTGGTTCAAATTCCATTATTCAAAACATGTTTTAAAAGTGGCATCTCAAAGGTTTTGGAGAGCTTAATGCATATGAAGTCAAGAGTATGAAGTATCATTATAGTATTTGTTTGTTTTACCTTTTAATTTTACATTGGCAGCTTTGTTTAATCTCTGCAATTATCTCCTTAGCCCTGCACATAAACACTACCCCCTTAGCCTAGCAAGAGAACGTGCATTAAATATTCATATGTGTTTGGGGAGGACATCGCCGCAACTCACACAACAAACACCACTTCCTGTTTACAGGTGCATGCTGGGTGTTGATTTTATAACTGTGGTTGTTGGGTTTGGCACGGCCCCGCCCCCCAGTGTCTGACGATGTAAAAATATTAATGCTGCTTCATTACTGAGTGGGACAGTCTGAGAGGGAAGCATCGCAGGGGTGTCACCCTCATTCATCATCTCCCTAACCCAATCTCTCATCACGCCCAAGTGTCTTTAACCTTGGGCTCCTGTCCCTGGTTGCCGGTAGGGTGGGCGGGTAGACTGACTGAGAAAGATGATGAGAAAGCGAGGAAGGGAGAAATGCATGGATACAGTTAGAGGGAGTGTGTGTGTGTGTGTGTGTCTGTGTGTGTGTGTGTGTGTGTGTGTGTGTGTGTGTGTGTGTGTGTGTGTGTGTGAGAGAGAGAGAGAGGAAGAAAAAGAGAGAGAGAAAAAAGATGGGGAAAGGTATGAAGTCTGAGCTCCGCTGTCCAGAGCCCAGGTGCGTGTGACAAGCTGACGGATGAACAAAAGGAATTTTTATCTTATTTGGTCAAGGTCTGGCAGTCAGTCAAGGCCCGCTCAGCATGAATAAATAAGGAGGCGAGACAATGGCGGTTGCATCACCTTCCCTTCTCAATGACGGTGCTGTTTTACCTCAGACGTATTCCTCCTCCCCCCCATCCTCTCTGCAGGCATTTGGCAAGACCGCCAGGCCACACTTAAGCCCTCTCCATACATATACAAATTGCCCGCCGGAAAGCATGTATTTTATACTGCCGCTTTTAGTCACACAAAAAAAAGATATGGGACATGATGAAAGATGGAGTGAAAGGAGATACGGAGTGAAAGGAGAGATGAAGTGAAAATAGGGAGGTGTTCTTTCGAGGGAGGCGTGTGCGAGAGCACGCCGTCGGAGTCGCTAATAGAGCCAGGGAGACGTTAGCAAGTGATGGGCTGCGGCGCCCCAGGGCATGTGTTTTGTCTCTCCCCCTCTCTCTCTTTCCTCCACCCCTCTCCCTCTTTCTCTCCACCACCCCCCTCTCTCTCCCCCTCTCTCTCTTTCCTCCACCCCTCTCCCTCTTTCTCTCCACCACCCCCCTCTCTCTCCCTCTCTCTCTCCTCCACCCCTCTCCCTCTTTCTCTCCACCACCCCCCTCTCTCTCCCCATCTCTCTCTTTCCTCCACCCCTCTCCCTCTTTCTCTCCACCACCCCCCTCTCTCCCTCTCTCTCTCTCCTCCACCCCTCTTTCTCTCCACCACCCCTCTCTCTCTCTCTCCTCCACCCCACCATCTCTCTGTCTCTCTCTCTCTCCTCCACCCCTCTTCCTCTCTGTCCTCCACCCCACCCTCTCTCCTCCAGCCCTTTCTCTCTCTCCACCACCCCTCTCTCTCTCTCTCTCCACCACCCCTCTCTCTCTCTCTCGGCACCACCCCTCTCTCTCTCCTCCACCCCTCTATCTCTTTCCTCCACCCCTTTCTCTCTCTCCTCCACCCCTCTCTCTCTCTCTCCTCCACCCCTCCCTCCCTCTCTCTCTCTTCGTCTCTCTCTCCTCCACCCCTCTCTCTCTCCTCTGCCCCTCTCTCTCTCTCTCTCCTCCACCCCTCCCTCTCTGTCTCTTTCTCTCTCTCTCTCGCTCTCTCTCCGTCTAATCATATGCCTCGCCACTCACTGCCCGCACCCGTTTACTCTTCCTCCCTCTGCGTCTCTGCCCCCCCCCCTGCACCGTCCTGCCCTTCTGTGAGAACTCAGGCTTGATCAGTGACCTTTCCTGCCGGGCTGGTTTACCCCCTGTCATGTTCAGCAAGTGGCCTAATGGGAGTATTCCCTATCTGATGGGAGCCAGCTGACTGGCAGGCAGACAAGCAGAGAAGCAGGGAGTGAGGGAGGGAGGGAGGGAGGGAGGGAGGGAGGGAGGGAGGGAGGGAGGGAGGGAGGGAGGGAGGGAGGAGGGAGGGAGGGAGGGAGGGAGGGAGGGAGGGAGGGAGGGAGGGAAGGAGGGAGGGAGGGCACACGCCTGGCTCCAACTCATCTGAGACCACGACAGGACTGACAGGCCTGCTAATTTGACAGGATTCGTGGAACAGCAGTGTGTTTGAGTTCACATTGATAGAGAAGAGAGAGAGTATGGAGCTGTGCAGCGGTCCGACTGCTTCTATACGTGGCGTGTGTGTCCGTGTGTCCGTTCCTGGCATGACATTTAGAGCAATCAGGAGTCGCCAATGCCGTTGCACACCAGCACTAGAGGACAATAGAGAATGCTCATAAACCTTGCATCTCTTACTTCACCACCTAGGTGTGATTTTCTATTTCTTATATGTTTAGTAGAGTTTTGCTCGTACAGTTCATCATTATTACAGTACTTTATAATTACATTAATTCATGTAACAGCCTTCAGCACTGCAACGTGCATTCTTCACCTATGTTCAGTACAGTAGAACCCAGCGACTGGGTTTTGTCTGTGATCATAGTTCTGTGGTTTTGGGTTTTGTCTGTGATCACAGTTCTGTGGTTTTGGGTTTTGTCTGTGATCACAATTCTGTGGTTTCGGCGTGTGGCGGTCGTCGACTGACCTTCTGTGTTGTCGCTGCAGGAGTACCAGTCCTGCAACA